>NW_028140325.1:0-29709 GCF_965202585.1 Thalia democratica | reverse complement strand
GTACTTAAGTATAGTGGAGCCCCATTTTCGATACTGTTGTTCTGTGTGGGGTTGTTGTGGCACAACTGATATTAATCAGCTTCAAAAGCTTCAAAACAGAGCTGCTAGAATTGTAACAAATAGCAGCTTTGACGCCCCAAGTAGACCACTCATCGGGAGCCTTGGTTGGAAGACTATTCGCGAGCTTATCGATGAGGATTCTAGATCAATGGTCTACAAGTCTATCAATGGACTTGCTCCACAGTACATGTGCAATATTCAGGGTGGTCATGTCCTATAGGAACAGTGGTTCTAGGTCTGTCCCAAAAATAGATCACTTGGCAAGGTTTGTCCCCAAAACTGGTTGTTTTCGCGCTGTCAGCACTGGTTTTTTTCCTGCTCAATGTCGAGGAAAACTAAAATCGTAATAATTTAAGAAAAGTTTTGGCTTATTCTTTCTTCAAATCATAGGACAAAAATTGTCCGAGTTGTTTGGCTTTTTTCGGTAAATTCATGGACAATATTGAAATAATTGCTCAAAACTGGGTGGGATCCAAGCAAATACTAAGGACAGAGGTAACACCAATTCATTCAAAACACGTATTTCACAATTACAAAATACAAAAACTGGGTGAGATTTCAGAAAACTTGGGACAGATGTCACAACAGTGCACCCAAAATTCGGCAAAAAATTGGCTTTTCCTGGAAATTTCAAAGGACATGCGTTACGTCATACGGATGTCAAAAGCCTTAAGATGTGGAGGAAATTAACCGAACGCTCCAGAAATTCTACTAGAATACCTGAAATTTATCCTGACCAGCTATGTCCCAAAAAGTTGGCTTTTTCTGGGGTTTCTTCCATGAACCTAGGCAAAAACCGGGTTGGTTTATTTTTGTTCCCAGGACAAAGGTGGGGTCAAGAATTTTACAGTACTTGACACCCCTGAATATTTTCACAAGAAACTCCGCTTGCAACTCTCGTAGCCTTCGAAATACGGCAACAAATTTGAGGTTGCCAAACAAAACGTCCGCAGATGGGCAGAAATGTTTTTCATATCGAGGTGCAAGACTTTGGAATAGCCTCCCAGCTGAGACTAAGCAGGCATCCTCCATTAATGTTTTCAAAACATAGTTTATAAATGGACTGCGCGGCTACCGGACCTGTTGTTTCTGTGCTTGATTTCTGCTGGGTCGGCGGTGGGGATTCGTTTTGGGTCTTCGTTGTCGGTTTGATGGAGGTTGGGCATGGGGGCAGGGGTTGGGCAAGTTGCTGGATGGTAGGAGAAATCCCCAGTCTGTAGTTTTTTTACACATTTTGCTATTATTTTCACACTTAGTATAATTCTTAGATGTTTCAACCCGTATATTTGTAAGTTGTTATCTGGAGGGCCCCTTGAAATCAGCCACTAGGTTGAAGGGTCACCCTCCTTAATAAATTGAAATATGAAATATGAAAATATGAAATACAAAATACAAAAGAATTTTAAATTCGCGGACCAGCGATAGGGTGGCTAAGTCTATATTTGTATAATAATTTTAAGGTTTTCAATAAAATATAGTTTTAATTCTCTTTTTTTGTATGATAAAACATAAAGTTTACATAAAAATTTTAATATATAATGGTCCAAGTAAAAATTGACTTAAGTAGAACTTTTAATTTTTTTGACAATTTAGTTGAATGTATAAATTTATATTCGTTTAAAATAGAGGTATCCTAAAAACTTTAAAAACATTATATTAAAAAATGTTAAGTTATGTTTAGGTTGTGTAAGACCTATGAATTATTGAAAATAACCTCTTTACATCATAATTAGACTAACCTTTCAAACTAAAATACAAGAGGTATTGCAATCTTTTATTAAATAATTATCAAACAAGTTGATACTATCACTTTGTTGTGAACCAGTAAGAATATAATAACAATTTTTAAAAATAAGTAAGTTTATTCAAAATTTTGTAAATCAAAACACCTTTGATAATAGCTGTAAGTTGATTTTGCCCTTTTTTTATTTTAAACGCTTTTGTAACTGTTTTAATGTATATACACTTGTTGTACATTTTTATATTGCAACTTTTTATTTGTCTGACTAATTGAGTTTCGTTGTATGTTCTCAAGTTTGTTGTTTAAGTACAGCAAAACCGTTTAGTAAACACAAGATAAACTTAGCGTAAAGTTAGTGGTTGAAAAATCAGAAATCTTTTTCATGCTCTCTATTTTAAAATGCTTGTCAATTAGATCAATTTTTTTTTCCAATGTTAGTTTTAACTGAATGGCAGTATGGGAGACTGAAAATATAATTTTTCTTGATCATTTTTGTTTCTTTTTGTCTACAGGGCTAATTTTGTGTTCATATTTTTACGTAAACATTATTTTAAACCAAAAATTGGTTCAGTTAGTGTTAAATAAACGAAGTAAAATAAATTTTCAAATCACATATTGTTTTACAATGTTTAAAAATTCAAGTAAAAATCAACTAAAAATTTTAGTAACAAAAACCTGTTCAACAACATTAAAATAGACTATTATAATGGTTTAAAGATAAACGGATACAATTATGAAATTAACTATACAGAGGAATGCAATAATAAAAAACTAATAGAAAATGAAAATTGGTACAATCCTTCATATTGCAAATCTGTGAAAACAAACATTGGTAAAAAGATTCTAAAAATAGTAAACAAACACTTTGGATAAAATAGCAAGTTAAAAAAATATTTAAATTAAAACGATATAAAATTATGCTACAGATGCATAACAACCATAGGAATAATAATAAAAACCACAACAAAAAAACTAATAAATAATAAAATAAACAAAGATGAATTATGTAACTGCAGAAAGAAACAAACATGCCCCTGAACGGAGAAGAATGTAGGGCAGAAAATTTTATTTACCAGGCAACAATAGAATTATTTTTTTTAATGAATCGTGTGACGAAGTAATTACAAACGTTTTGGTGAATAATTTTATTTTACAACACCTATTATATAATTAAGTATTTTGATATATTTTCAGCATCTAGTGCTTAAGGACAACGATTGTTTACAAATAAGTTTAAAATTTTATTGTCTTCAGTTTAATTTTTCTCATAAAGTTATAAATAGCTTTTATCTACACTTTCCCTCAATTTTAAAATCGTAATGTTATACATCCTACGAGCTGAGTCATTTCTTATCCGCTAGAGTTCAGTATTGCTTAATTCAAGTCTTATGAAAATGTTTTAAAGATTATTTTTTCCTCGGAATTTATTTCGAAAGTTATTTATTTCAAAACATACAAAGTTACTGCTTTAAAAAAGGATAATTTAAGTAGCTTTTTTTTAAATTTAATTGATTTAAACTAAATTTGGTATTGGTTTTTAAAGTTATTAGTCCTATTTTTTTACTTTTTTTCATTAAATGTGCCTAATTTTATCATCAATTTAACAAAAATTATATTTAATTTATCAAAATATTTATATTTTGGTGCACTTTAAAAAAAACAGTAATTAAGACCTAACTCATGGTATGACTTAAAACTTATCAAAAATTAATTTATAAATAATTTATAATACAAACAAGTTATAACATTTATAGTCCATGCGCAAAGCTCATTTAAACGTTTCAGATAAATTTTTTTCTTGCCAACCTTTTTACTCTGTTTTAAATTATTTTTACACAAAATTCAATTTTTTTTATCTAAAAAACACATTACTGGCCGCAGTATACCCAGGTTTACTTTATAATTTTATCTAGAAAGCTTTAATACGATCCATGGTATACCTCAATTATAAAATATGTAATGGACTTTATTAACTTATTGATAATTGGTGCAAAGGTTGTTATATTTTTGCTTAGTTTTCTCATTTTTTTGTTGCATGACATTTATTTCAATTAATTTAAAAATAAAAAATTTTTAGCAATACAATATTGAATTTATGAGAATATAAAAACTTAGTCTCACTACTTGCCATATAAAACTAGTTTGACTAACAAACATAAACAATTTAATTTTTAACTGCCGATTGTTTTTTTAGTTTTAGAAAAATATTTTAGAATGTAACAAAAGTTAATAGTTTTGAGTTGTCGTAGAAATAGTCAATAGTTAATTTCTAAGGATTTCAAAACATTTGTAAACTCTAGTTTGTTAGTGTATGAACAGTAAAACTTGGTTTTTTATAATTCTTTACAATAAAGTATACAATAAAAAGCCTGACTAATTGACTTTATTTGCTACGTAGTTTAAATGATGCATTATTAAAATAATACACCTCGTGTTGACGCTATCCCTGTTCTTATAATCTAAAATAGTTATTGTAAAAGTGTTTTTAATCTCACATAAAAAATGAAGTGTCACATAACAATTTTTTTATAATCTTTTTGGTATAGCTTTTAAGAACTAGTTAAGTAATGTTAATGCAGATTATAGTTTATTCATTAAATTAGTAAATCAATTAAATTTAACAAGATTTTTTCAACTTTTTATTATTAAAAAATGCTTAATTTTCATCGGAAAATTTATTTTATCGGTATATTTAAATTACAAAATTTCATATGATTTTTTTTTTTTTTTCAATGCTAAAACATTGCTTACATTGTCAATTTAAAGTTAGAATAATCATTTGCATAACAAATACATGGTTTGTTAAAATCTGAAGTAAAAGTAAAAAAATATTGAAAATCCAACAGCTATTGTTATAATTTCTAATTGTTAATCCTAGTTACTTTAATTTAATTTTTACTGTCTTAATAAGTTATTAGATTTAAATGTTATGGTTTATACTATAATGGGCGTGTTTTTGTAAACAAAACAATTTTATTCAACTTTTTCTCAATTTTTTTTTATACCAAAATAATAAATCACCATGCAGCGAGTCTCCTTATCATCGCTGCCTCCATTACGACACCCTTCTGCAAAGCCTTCTAGCTGCAACCAAACGGTGAACCCCTTTCTGGTTGCTGCTTTCACTTCAGGGTAACTCCCTGTATAGACAAAACCATTTCTTCAAAGCCGTTCATCGTTCTTGTCCCAATTATCTTCACCGAAAGCTGAGTGAAAAATTTAAAACAGGGCAGAAATTTTTCTTAGCAAATGAAAAGGAGTCGAAACTTTTTTACGACTAGCTTTAAAAAGCTCAAGACGGTAGGATTTTACCTATTTGTAATCGTAGGAGACGAAAAACAAGCCCAATAGTACGTAACTGTATTGCTAAATATAAAGAGACAACTTTTTTAGCTTGACATAAAAGGCTTGTGTAATTTTAAATAAATCTAAAATTGAATGTTAAATAGTCAATATTAATTGTTCAAGCTATGGAAAAAAACATAGTCTAAAGGAGAATACGTCTATACAAAAAAAAAAAGCTACAGTAAGAAAATTTTGAGTTTTTGAACTAAATAACTATTAGTTAAAAATTAAATGGCATTATAAGCGTTATAAGAAAATTAAAGACTTAAACAAAAACATTAATATAAAATATAAATTGTTAATGTAACTTTATGTATTTTTGTTATGTGTGTTCAAATTTCTAAAAACATTAACAACTATTAATTCAAACGCACTTATAGTTAAAATTATTCGAAATATAATTCAAATTTCTGATTAACACTTAATACTAAACTAGTAATATAATTTATATGAGAATATTTTAAAGTTTAACGAAGATCCTAGAAAACTAAAAATGTTATTTAAATGTAGCATAGATTACCACGATTACGCAGACTGTACCATTAAATACTAAAAATGTGATAATTTGCGGAAACTCTTAAAAAAGTACACTCACTCCATTGAAAGAAATAATAGTTATTTCACAATAATCTGTGGACTCTATATCACCGTCAGGCCTATGATAAATGTGAGAAACATTGCAGATTCAAAAAGAAGTTTATATTTTTATTTTAGGAATTTTGATAATATAATCAAACCTGTCTGCTGATCTAAAACTGGGTTCAACTGACCATTCTTCTTTATCTATATCGTAACAAAAGCATTTATGAATTTTCAAATCGGAAAATATAATGACTTTGTTTTTTAACGATATTGCTCCGATAGGGTCGTCATGCGATGAATAAAATGGCTGTTTGATAGAAACGAACCTCTTACATGTTGAGTCATACACCTCAAATGTGTTTTTGCAATTCCCTACAGAAAACAACTTGTTCTTTATAGCAACTAAAAAATGGCCTTCTTCTTTTTCAACCATACTTGACATGTACGACCATTCATCAGCTATGTGGTCGTATGCCTCAACCGTGTTTGAAATTAAAGAGATGCCCGTTATTCCTCCAGAAACAACAATTTTTTCTTCATATACCGCGCATGCAGCACTTGATCGTTTTTCCTTCATACTTGCTACATTGTTCCATGTATGTTTGTTTGTGTCAAAATACACACAAGTTGATAAATAATTAAAACCTAGTTTTTCGCCTCCGAAAAAATATATTCTATCAATAAAACCACAAACGCTGTAACATTTACGGTCGTCAAACATATCTCCTACAACTTCTAAGGAGTCAGTTGCAATTGAATACTTTTCAATCTTTTTCAAGTTTTCACCTTCATTGTGAAGACAACCTAACAAGTAAACATGGCCTTTCAAATAAACCGTTGGTGAATAATAGAATGAAAATATACGATTTTTTGTAAGCGTTGGAACAGTTTCGTAGCTTAATAAATTTCTACCGTCAATTTTGGCTACATAAGCTGTATTGTCATCAGCTGAACGAAAATGCCTTCCACAATGTAAAATATCAAAGTTATTTTCCTTGTAAGACCTAGCACCAAGCTTTTTATTTGTTAATTTATCACTTGTCGACTGTTTTATATAAGTTTCTCGGTTTTCTAATATTTCTCTTATTATTTTTTGGCAACTTTCAATTTTTTTAAAAGAAGAACTCTTCTGTAACACATGTTTTAAAACGTGGTTTGTCAACAAATGAAGCCTTACTGTTAGTAGAAGCGTGCTTGCGTGTTTGTTTCTTTTATTAAAGTTATGACTTATCCAAGCATCTGCAGCATAAAGCACTTCAATTTCTGAAGTGATTTGAAGATTGGAACTTGAAAGAATTTTTAACACCAAATCAATATCTAACTCTAAAAAGTTGTTAGTTTCTGCGACTGTCGTAAACCAAAGTTCTATGTAATTTATAGCAACTTTTGATATACTGGAGAGCTTATAATTTTTAGACAACTGGTAGTACATGGCTACAGTTTTAGGGGTTATCTTTTCTTTGATGTAATGGTTAAATTTAGCTTCTACGACACCATCAAGCTTTAGCTGGTTCACTTTTAAAGCAATCGATATTTTGCTGATATCTTCTTGAATGAAATCTATAAAAAAGTATTATTAAAAATTAAACTAATTTTTTTATTTTTATAAGTAATACTTTCACTTAAAATAGATTTTAAAAATCAACAACAACCAACAAAGTTTAAAAATATGTCTTAGCAATCTTTAAAATAAAATATTTTATCTAATATTTAAAATCTGATCGAAAATTATTGGTTAAAGGTTTTGACTTTTAGTGCCATAAGACAATCTCAAAAGTTTTTAAATAACAAGTTTTGACTGTACGTTTTCGATGCTACATTAAGTCTTCAGATAAACTGAAACCAAAGATTCATTTTTATAATTTATAGGTATAGACTTTCAATACTAAAAAAGCTTATGTTCTAAGTAAACTAAAATATTGATCCGACGACCAACTTGTTATTATTAATACTTATTGTTGCAGATATAAACTAACAATATTTGTTTAAATTACATTAGATAAACTAAAAACTTCTAAACGTTCAAAAAGATCAACCTGTACCAGACAGCTCATTGAATATTTTTAGTTCATTTTGTTTAATTCTGGATAAACAGTTTTCTTTGCAAAAATGGAAGAAGCCACTTTTGCAAATCTCATTAGGTTTTTCTTTTTGAGTTGAAAGTTCTTTTACATTGCTACTTCTTTGATACATTACATTGGAACAATTTTCATCTGACACTACATTACTCATTATTTGATTTAAGTTAAAAATACCTTGTTAAAAGTTAAACACTTTAAATGCTAAAGTTTGAGTTTTACAATTATTTTTAGTTCTGAATTTAGTTTTGTTTTTTAACAAAAATAATAGTAAATTAAGAACTTTAACAAACAATACTTAAATAATTCTAAATTTGTCGGTTATCACTTCCAAAGACTACCAAATAGCTATATATGTTTATTATTATTTTCATATTAAAAACTAAGTAATAACCTAATAACATAGAAAACTTTCTTTACTGAAGAGTGAACAATTATTATACAAACAAAACTTCATAAATAATATAAAAGTTTAGTATAAAATTTAAATAGAAATCTCCTTTTAAATATTTAAAAGGTAAACCAGTAGGTTGTGAAGTTTTCTGATTAAAACATTTTTTTTGAGTAGTTAGTTATATTATTAACACAGTAGATTTTTTTTTAAGTTATTAACTGATTATTTTCCAAATAATTTGTTTTTAAAAACTTCTAGCATTGTAATAGCTAGCTATATAGTCTCATAAGTTTACTAATATGCTAGCTTTTATCAATTTAGTGATTTTGAGTTTATTCAAAGACAAATGTTTGCACTGCTATTTTAAAGGAAATGCTAGTTTTCTATATATAACAAATCACAAAAATCTACTTTGTAACTATAAAACCTAAGATAAGTTAGTTACCGTCTTGTTTTTAAATTACATTTTAGGTACATAAGACTACTAAAGTGTTTCGTCCTAAAGTTTAACATAACTAAAAAACTAAACTGAAGTAATTAAAAACATAAACAGTTCGTGTAGAAAAAACGTGTTCTTTTTCAAATTATGTGAAATAAAAAAGTATAAATAGATAAGTTTATTTTGAACTATTTTATTTAGTTTAGCACTAAAGGACTACTACAGCTTTCAACATGAATTTATATATAGTTCTTAAATCTTACTTAGTCTAGGCATATTATTTAGTGATTAGTTAGTGTTTAAAATGTTGTTGTTATCAAATTGATAAAGATTATAAATTTTACCGGCAGCAATAAACAGAAATTACAATAAGTAAAATTATAGTGCTTTCATTGTTTACTTAAAAGTTATAAATACCTTTGAATAGTTAGCTTTATCTTCTTTAAGTCATAAAATTAGCTGTGCTTTGAAATAGATTAGAGTGAAGTGTATAATTATTTTTAATTTAAACAAACAAAGTATTAGTAATAATTTGTAGTTGTACAATATATTTTACTAATTTTTGATTAATGTTATTTTATATAACAATGGTCAAATAAACTTAATTTAAGCAATGCGTAACTACATAATTACAACAAGATTCACAATAAAATACTCACAGATAAAATATTTATTACAGCTTTTTTCTAAAGAATAAAGTGATTTTTTTTAATATTTTTCAAAAAAAAAAGGGTCTAATTAACATAAAAGCTTTCTCAATAAAAGCTATTTTACAAACTATCATAATATCTTTAAAAAAAAGTATAGATGTAACTAAAACATAAACATTTCTACCACATGTAAAGCTTTACAATAAACTCTTTTTAAATAAATAATCAATTGTAATGTCATAAAGTTTTATAACAGAAAAAAAATTGACCTTAAGTGTTAACTAAATAGATACACATGTTTTGAATATTTTTTAACCGCATAAGGATTGTAGGTTATTAAATAGTAATCTTACAAGGTTTATAATCAGTTATAACTTATATAGATTTATAACAACTTCATTAAAAATATATTAAAACTTATACATAATTAAAACTAAATAGTACTTTTGAAGGCTACTTAATGCAGCTTTATATGGGGACACGTTCAAAATCAACCCAGTCAAATTCGAGAACCGCTTACCGAACGAGGGTAAGGATTAGGGGTAACAGAGATGGTGAAAAATAAATAAAAAATAAATAAATAAAATTCAAAAAACATATAAAATAATTTAGTAAATAAATAAAGAAAATGTAAAAAAAATCGGGTGGATTTTGAACGCGGGTGGATTTTGATAGTATTATATGATACTTAGGGCTACCAATACATACAAACTAAGCATGACAATTATTGGTTATATTTTAAACTAAAGAACAAATACACAAACTAACAATTATAAAGAACATTATACTTTAAGAATACATTTTAAACGGAATCAAAACATTTTAAATACTATTTAACTCTAAAAAAATATACTTTTAAAATGAATATTTGAACTTTAAATTATAAAAAACATATAAAAAAGCAATGTTTAAAAAAATAAATTTGCAATAAGTAATATTAACAATAAATAAGATCAATTCTGGAAGAAAACTTTAGCCCAACGCACCCGTATTATAATATTTTCAACAGAAAATTGTTTTAAATTCCCTACTCGTGTATGCCAAATATGAAAAACCAGAAAATGCTTCATAATCAAAAAATGTTAGAGGATAAGGTAAAAGAAGAAAACAAATGCAACTGCAGAGATAAGGCATGGTGGATGGACATTGTTTATTAACAAATGTCATCTATAGAGTGACGTGAATAACATCGGAGAAAAGTAAGCAGTATTTCGGGTAATCAGTTTATCGTTTATAAGTATGTAAACACGGCATAAATGCTATTTTAACATATATATATATATATATATATATATATATAGAATTAATAAGATAAGATGTAACGTTATAAGGCGTTAAATCCTGGAGATCCTGATAAGCTAAGCTTATCGGAATGTATATCACAGATGTTCTTGTGCTAAAACTTTATTCCGACTAACGGCGTTTCACTGCTCTCAAATAAATTTAAGAACAGATCTACGGAGTCTATAAAATGTTAACACACATTAGAAAAAAAGCAGAAAAAAGCATGTATAATTATGTATAGTGTTTATCTAGGTAGTAACTATAAATGGACTTTATGGTTTAAAAACAAAGTTTGGGATAAAAGCGTAAAATTATAAAATTGTCTACAAAAAAAAAAAAAAAAAAAAAAAAAAAATTGCAGTAATTGCAGCAGAAGATAAAGACCTACTTCTGAATAAGCGGCAAGATTTATCGAATATCTGTCCCCATAACCGACGATTCTACTTTAAATAACTCTGTCTATTTATGTACTAATTTATTTCACAAAACTTATATATTCTTGCAAGTTTAATACTTCATGTTTTCAAGCTGTATAAATTATTGAATAATTTGTTAAAATTATTATGACGTAACATTTCTGCACAACTCAATTTAATTTTCATTTTTAAAATTTGCCTATTCTTAGAGCTTTTTGAGGTTGGTGCCTACTTTTATTAAATTTGTTTTTTTTGTAGACAATTTTATAATTTTACGCTTTTATCCCAAACTTTGTTTTTAAACCATAAAGTCCATTTATAGTTACTACCTAGATAAACACTATACATAATTATACATGCTTTTTTCTGCTTTTTTTCTAATGTGTGTTAACATTTTATAGACTCCGTAGATCTGTTCTTAAATTTATTTGAGAGCAGTGAAACGCCGTTAGTCGGAATAAAGTTTTAGCACAAGAACATCTGTGATATATAGAATTAAGTTACTTAACTTAATAAATTAAATTTTTCACACTGAGCCCACCTTGAGGGCTTTGTTAATAAAAAGGTTTATTCAAAGATGCAAAACTCGAAGAACTCAAGTTTCGTGATTACTCACTCATCAGCTTCAAAACAAGTTTAAAATAAAGCACAAAACAAAATCACTAATGAAGGTAAAAAATTTTTTGCATAAATAGATTATGACGTAATTTTGAAACTATCTTGTTTTGAAGCTGATGAGTGAGTAATCACGAAACTTGAGTTCTTCGAGTTTTGCATCTTTGAATAAACCTTTATATATATATATATATATATATATATATACAGTAAATATAGACTAAAAGCTACGCTACCGGAATGTATTTGGGATTAGAAAAATAGAATTAAAAGTTTTACCATTAACTAGGAAATTTTAGCACAAACAAAAAAAATCTAAAATATCGCTGCACTCTCTGCAATGTGGAAACACACGAGATTTCAATAAAAATCTCAAATCTGGCTTTAGATAAACGAATTCAATTCATTCAATTCAATCGTGATTTTGTTTTGTGCTTTATTTTAAACTTGTTTTGAAGCTGATGAGTGCATAGGAACAAAACCCGAGTCCTTTGAGTTTTGCATCTTTAATTAAACCTTTATATATATATATATAGCTAAAGTTAACATAGCTTACGAAAAGTTACATCAGACTCAATTTTTCTCTTGACTGTAACTTGTTTTTGTTTCGTCAGATTTTTTACTCTCTATAGTTGTTATTTTATTTTATACAATTCAACATTCAACTAAATGGTACAACTAGTAAAACTTTATTCCATTACAATTTTGAAACACATAATAATTTTGAATATGATTTGCAGTTCGATAATCCGTTCAGCAGCAAAACTGAGTAAATGTTTAAACTTGTAATAAATATATTCGAATAATAAATTTAAAAGAACTGTGAGTTTATAGTCATTATTATTGATTAAATTACTTTTACACCTCAGCGAACAAGTAGCAAGTACATGTTATAATCAATGTAAAAATATCAAAGTTGAGTTGGTTTCAATTAAATGTTAAATACAACTAATTACACATTTGACACAAACATTTAACAACTTATTACTTCTACGTAATGAATCAGTTTATATTTTAGTTGAGGTTAGCTTTTAGTCTATTTGATCGGGAACGGGTCAAAATTGCAAGAAGACAAAATTGCACGAGGTTACTGAATTGCACGAGGGGACAAAATTGCACGAAGACAAATTTGCACGAGCCACAGAATAGCACGAAAATACTTTTACACGAAGACAAATTTACACAAAGGCAAATAATTGCACGAAGACAATTTTGCACCAAGGGTCAATTTTTCACAAGTTATTATTTTGCATCGAAGGTCAATTTTGCACGATCAATTTTGCACAAAATAATACTAAGCTAAAATAAATAAATAATGGAACAAAGTATATCAAAAACAAACAATCTAAAAAAATTTTACGTGAGTTCAACAAGTATAACATTTAAAAACAGATATATCAACCATAAAGCAAGCTTTAACAACAAATTGAAAAAACACAATACCGAATTATCGAACTATATATGGAAGTTAAAAGACGAAAACAAAAACTATAAATTAAAATGGGAAATACTCTGCAGAACTAAAACAAAAACGAAAATCAACAAAACATGCCATTTATGTACCCTTGAAAAGTACGAAATCGAAAAAATAATAAAAAGAGTTATTATTAAATAAAAGAATAGAAAGGTAGAAACCCTGTCTTCACATTCAAAATATGTATTTTGAAAGAACAAAAAACACTAATCAATAACAACAAATAGCAATAAAATAAAACCAAAAACAAGAACAAACAAAGCAAAAAATAAGTTAACTTGTACATAAGTTGTTTTTAAAATAAGCTAACTAAAATTATTCAGCTTATTTTGAAAAGTCATAATGTGTTTTTTTGTGATTCTTTTAAAATTTTGCAATGTGCTTTTTAATGTTCTGATGAAACGTGTTAAACGTTTAAAGTTAGTAAACAATTCAAAAATTAGTTGTATTTTTTGTTTTATACATAACAAAATGTTTATATTGTATAAAAAAACTAATAATAACCATGTATTAGTTTAACTTATTTTAGTTTACATAGGTTTAAATTAGTTTTAATTTAAATTTATTTTAAATGTTTTTTTAATAAGTTAATGTGTTTAAATACTATTATATGTTTTGGTTTTAAAAAACGAAACTAAATCTAGTATAATTTACATTTAAACATATTTAAATATAAATAAAAACTTAAGTTTTATTATAATAGATTAACTCTTATTAACGAGTATACATGAATTGATGTAAAACTTGATTTAGACGAATGTAATACTAAATTTCAACATGAAATAAAAAATATTTTTTAAAAAATATTAACATGGGTAGGTGTCAAGTTGTCACGAGATGACAAAACTGCACGAAGATATTTTTGCACAGAGACGCTTTATATAAAAGGTTGGGATTAGATAAAGAGAAATCTTCTGCACGAGCAGAAGAAAATTAAGAGCCAATCAGATGTGTCGTGTGCAAAATACCGAGGCAATCAGATAAATTTAGAAAAATTAAATATATCTAAACAAAATTTTATTGTGCATTGTATAGACCAGGGGTCGGCAGGCAGTTGGTGCTCGCGGGCCAAATTTCAAGTTTTCAAAATCTTCGCGGGCCACAGTTTTAGTTTTAGTGATATTTGAATAATCTTTTTGTTTTAGTTTTGGTCACACCAGAGATAATTTTACTTTTATATACTTTATTACTTATAATGACTTTTAGCTACACATAGAATGCCTGTTCAATATATAAATATATATTGGAATAGAATGTACATTGTTTAATACCCTTAAGTCTTAATAAAATATGTACTTTCTTTAAAACTTATTTAGTTAAAATTAATAAGTTATTTTTATAATCTTACTTGCAACATAACTCTCTATAAAAACCGAGCTTGAAAAACATTTATGGGTCTCTTTTATAAATTTTTTTATATTATGAACCACCTTTTCATATTCCAAAAAATGTTAGCTTTTTAAAATAGTTTTTGCGTCTTAAACAGTTTGCACTCTTTTGAAAATTCAGTAAATAATTAATTAAATAAATTTAATATCTTTTTATACTGTAGATAAGCTAAATCAAGTTTTTTAACATAATTAATGCTCGAATACTTTAATAAAATACTTTATTAGTAATTAATTAGTTTTTTACACGGTTGCCACTTGAAAAGCAGAAATGTCTGAGTTTTATTGAAGATTATTATAATTTAAAATAGTTTAAAACTTTCTGTTAATCAAGCTTAAATACATAACTAAAATATCATTATGATAAAAAAGCACAATATGTAAATAGACAAAAAAATTACAATTAATAAACTACCTTACTGTAATAAAAACTATTCTGAGAATTAAAAGATTTATTGAAAGTGTTTGAAATAAAAGTTTCAGACACACCTAAGTTTTATAAAAATTTCTTAAACAGCTTTAACCTAGTCTGAGTTTTTTTTTAATTTTTAAACTAGCCTGAATGTTTAGCAACCCTGTTTAAATTAAGGTTAGCAAGAAAAAAAGAAATATCAAAGTTTATTAACAGTGAATTAATTATATAATTAAAAAATATATATAATTAGCTTGAATGGACAACTAAGATTTTAAACATTTTAACAAATGTATAAAAAAATTTTAAGCTATTAATGAATTAAAAAACCTATTTTTTATTGAGCATTATACAATTCTTTATCTGCTATAAAAATACTGCATTTAAAAAGAGCAAATGTGAATTATAAGACGAGCTATAAGAACTAAAATACGTTAGTTTAGAGTTATTGCGAGAAACGAAATAAAAATCGCTTAAGTCAGCTTCAACAACGCACATGATTTTTTTTCAGTAACTACAGACTGATCAGAAAAAACTGTTGAGGCAAGTTATAAAGTAGGAATATAATTACTAAAAAAAGATACCGTTTAGAGTTGAAAACTTATTTAAATAATTTGTGTTGGCGTTAATAAAATATTTTTGTTTATTTCTTCAATATCAACAAGAAGTTTAGGAAATTTCTGAAGATTATTAAGCCTCATAACCTAAATTAGGACTTCATTAACAAAACCAATCTGTTAAGATGAGAGAACTGATACAACAGATATTGCTTATTTTAGAATGTTTATTACAAGTGGTTTTCCTAATTTGGCATTTTAGAAAAATTTCTAGGTGCAGTTCCAATACAAAGCACAACAATAGGTAAAGAAATTTTAAAATCAAAGGAGCAATGCACCAATATAAAGTTTTTAAAAATAAAACTTGTTGCTTCTATTTTTAATATAAATTTAAATTAAGGTAAAAAAAAATATCTTAAAAAATATAGAAAAATTTACAAAATACTGTAAAGCTACTTTAAATGTGTTTTTTAATAAAAAATATTTATATGGTAGATTTTTGTGTCAAATCGAAATTTCATTACTTAACATGTAAAAATTGTTTAAAATTCCAGGTTTTTTCGATAATTCTCATACTCAAGGCTTTTTCAGATTTTATAAGTTTAAGTTGTTAAGTTCCAAGTTTTTCCGGGATTTTTTCGAAACACTAATTTCACACTAATATGTATACAATAAATATAAATACTAGTTTAAATTATATCAGCTGCAAGACTTCAAATTTAAAATTTATTTTAATTCAAACCAACACTGTGCATTGAACAAAACATACATCATAAATTTAATTTACCATTATTTGAAGCAAAAATGTCAGTCTGAGTGACCAAAACTAGTCTAATATTTTAGCATACAAAAATCAATTCAAGCCAAAAACTGAAAAAAGACTAAATTGGTCTGATATTTGATTTCTTCACACATTCATAGTATAAGTGTGTTGCATTTTTTTTGGTCGAATTTGAACTATTATCATTAAAAACGTACAAACTTAATAAATTACCATTTCTCAATCTAGTTTGTATTAAATAAGTAATTCCACAAAACAGCAACTATTTATATTAGTAAGCAACGCATAAAAATTTACTTATTTTCCATAAAAACATTTTTTGAAAAATCAAAAAGAATACCTAACAATTTTTTTTTTAATTTATGTCATATATATTGTTTTAGGTCCGTCTGTACACATTTAGATATTACACGTAGAAACAATAATGTTAGAAAATTGTTCATTAACTAAATTTTGTCTTGTTAAGTATTAAATAAAAAATGGTTTAAAATATGAGCATCTTTGTTAATTGGTGTGCATAGGAATTAATTTAAAATGCAAACAAACATTCTAAAAAATCAAAGGTGTCAATATCAAAAAAAATTAACTTTTTTCTTATTATTATGTTATTTTTAGTGTTTTTGTGCACACTGAAATATAACATTTAATAATAAAACATCTGTAATAGAGACTTAGATATAAAAAACGTGTAAAAAACAAAACTGTTTAGAAATGGCATTTTAGTAAATTACTGTGCATTACTTTTGTACAAAACGGAAAACATTTACATTTAGTTTATTTACTAAATAGGTATTAAATAACTATCTTACTAATTCGAAGTACTTTTTACACTGTTTTTTCAGAAAATAATTTGCTGTTGTATGAAGAAAGCTATAATGAAATTGAGAAAAAACCTGGGGGAATGCTAACCTGTCTTTTTTACATTTTAAAGCTAATTCAGTAAATTCTTTTAATTCTTTTAAAATGTTATACAGGGACTTAAAACTAAATTAATCAAAGAAATTTAACTTAAGAGATATTTTCGCTCAGCGGGCCACATTTACATGCTCGCGGGCCGCAAAGTTTTCTTTCGCGGGCCGCATTCCATTCAAAAAAAAAACGTGCTTGCGGGCCACAGATTTACTCTCCGCGGGCCGCAGTTTGCCGACCCCTGGTATAGACAGTTCTATTGCAATATTGTTGTTCTATAAATCATACTTGAAAATGTTTTTGTTGTTTTATATTTAAGTTTTTATTTAGATAATTAAGTTTCTTTTTAAATGTTTTATAGTTTAAATTTTTAATTGTTAATTTTAAGTAAGTTTAAGTACTTCTTAAAATTTAATTATCTTAAATTTACTTTATAGTTTAATTCTAGATATATCTCAAAGTGTAAGGTGTGAGATCAAATTGTGTTAATTATAATAAAATACAAAAACTAAATAAAGCCGAGTTTATATAAAGTAACATTTAATGTTATTTAAGCTTAAATTTAATTATTATCAATGGTATGGTTGTAGAATATACTATTCTATTTATCCTTACTTTATTTTAGTTGCATCACTATTTGCACGCGTTTTATTCTGATTTGATGTTAATTTTCTCCTGCTCTGCTTTTCCTTTTTATCTAACCCAGACTTGTAAAAATTCACTGTCAGAAGCTATTTTCTTTGTACTTTTTTAGGAGAAAAGTTAGCTACAAGCTTTTGACTAAATAAACCAACAAAATAAAGTAAACAACTACAATTAGTGTACTAAATACTAAAGGATATTTTAGTAATTATATGTTAATAAAGATTAGAATCTGATTTTCTAATCTATTGTTTATTTTAACTTACATAAGTTTTTTTCTTAATTTTACAATTTTGTCCCCTCGTGCAAATTTGTATCCTTGTGCTAATTAACAGCTACTCATTTAATCTTGTACCAGCTTTTTAGAATATCAAATAAAAAGTTAAATAAACACTACTTCGTTTTATTTCAAAAAAAATTTATGTTTAGTCTAGAGTTGATCAAACTGCTACAACCAATCATTTTAAATAAAATAATATTAGTATACCACAGATGTTTTTGTGTCAAAACTTTATTCCGACTAACGGCGTTTTACTGCTCTCAAATAAATTTAAGAACAGATCTACGAAGTCGATAAGATATTAATAGGTTAGAAAAAAAGCATGTAAAATTATGTATAATAATATTTAAGAGCAGTGAAACGCTGTTAGTCGGAATAAAGTTTTAACACAAAAATATCTGTGGTATATATTCCGATAAGCTTAGTTTATCAGGACCTCTAGGATTTAACGCATTTTAACGTTACATTTTATAATAATAGTATATTTTGTTTTATTCAAAGTAGATGAGTTCTGTAATCAAATTAACCGTTTTCGTTTAGTACGTTTAAAACCACTCAAAAATGAAGTTTATTAAAATATTCAAATATAAGTACACATCATAAACATCATGTTAGTTAATAAAATATAATTTTTTTATTTTTACGTTTTTTTTTTCGTATGAATTAAACAACCGTTACTTCTAACAAAATATTCTATCTAGGAAAATAATGCGCAGCTATAAGTTATACAGCCGTTAAATACATTTTTCCACTTAACTAGATTTTAAGAAATTTATAAATATAAAAATCGTGAAAATTTGAGTGTAAATTGAATTATAATAAATTTGAAATTGTGCAAAAACTACTAAAGCTTTCTTGTTTTCTTTTCTTTTTGAAACATAATGTGTATTCAAAAAACTAAATGTAGTGTCGGTAACAGTTAAGAGTAAAAAACTATTTACTTTAGAATAACAAAACTAGTAATTAACTGTACAATAGTAAATTAACTTTGAAAATATTGTTATCACAAGCAGTAAAATCCGACCTTGCGTCTTTTAAAACAAAACTGTAAAAATATCAGTTAAAAGTCATTCACTTTTTGTTAGGTGACATATCTAAAACATAAGTCATACTGTATTAAAAACATTTACAAGATTTATATTTAGTTTTTTATTGCTTTAATTTTCAATTGAATAAACTCTAAACAAAATGAAAAGTTTAAAACAAAATGCTAAAACGAAAAAAAAAAAACAACTTACATGGAGATTTTTGACCAGATAGTAACCAACTAATAAAATAAAGTTTTTGTTCGAAGATTTAAAACTTTAATGTACCAATTCTTGTGTTTGTTAAACTTAGAAGTTTTTTACTTTCTTGTGTTAGAGCTTGAGGATTACAATCTAGCTTATTATGTTTTGTTTTGCAATGTAAGTGCAGCAACTTATAGATTTAGTAGCTACCTATAACTTACTACTATAAAACATAATTGCATTAATATAGTTGGCAATTCACAGTAAAAGTTATGAATAAGTGTGATCGTTAATATCTTTTTTACTCAAAATAAAGTTTCAAAACTTTTAGGTGTTACAAATTGTTTCATCTTATAATAAATCTCCAAAATTCAAACTTATCTTGATACTTGTCAAAAACTTGATAAATTATAACTATAAAATTCGGACCAGGCTGTATTACAAATAAGTTTGTACTTAGTTAAAACATGTATTTCCGATTGTAGTTCATAAGTATACTGTGTTGCGTAAACACAAAAGTAAATTTATTCATAAACTTTGAAAATAAAAAATAACCAATTGACCAACTTTTTGTGGATCTGTGTATAATTGTAAAATATTAAAACTAAGTATACGTCATAAACTGAAATTTTTTTGATAACCATGAGACAACAATTAATTTTTATCATATTTTTCATAGGATAATTTTTTCGGTTAACTTTCAGACTTTTAGTATTGAGAGGCAAGAACAAAAATTTAAGTTGAAATTTCTCTTATTTAAAATGTTTTATTAACTTTGTTTATTGATTACTATTTAAAGTGATTATCTCTTTTTTAATCAATTAATAGTATTTAAAACAAAATACTTTTTTCTTTTAACAGAGTTTGGCCAATTTTTTTTTAATTTACGACTGAAAATGAAATTCCGTGTATAAACTTTCTTATAAAACAGCTGGTGTTTAAAAAATCTAGAAGATTTAACACCCTAATCTATGTTGTGAAACAGTTTATAAATATTTGTTTCTGATTTGATTCCAAAAAAATAGTTTTTGGCATTTATATTTACTTTATATTATAGAAAAGTATTGATTAGTTTCACTTGCTTATATTTACAATTCAGAAATTTAAAGAAATACCGACAAACAAAAGTTAAATATCGATGTGGTGTGAATACTATCTAAATAGTACATAAAAAGTTTTTCAAAACATCGACTTATTATACCATAAAAACTTTGTACTATTGTATAATGAAGAATGGAAAACGATGAGTTTCATTGTTTATTTATCAGTTTTCAACAGCTTTAGGTTTAAATGTCATTATGAGTAGAAAAGGTTCATAAGGAAAAAAATTTAAAAAGATAATGTTGATGTTAATAAGTTTAAAAACTTTTTATTTTATTTGAACTTATTACATCACCTGATAACAATAGTTCAAAATCATAAAGCAATAAAGAAAACAAAGCAATTAATCTGTTAACACACAGAAGCATATGTCGGGGCAATAAAAGAAGATACTGTATATATATATTTTTTTTTTTTAACTATTGATTTACTAATCTATAGGTCTATACGATTCAACAAGTATAGTCAAAAACAGTTAAGATCTAAAAAAAAATTCAATTAATTTTTTTCATAGTGAAAAGCATAAATAATACAAAAAAAGCTTCCGAAAAACAAAAACTATTTTTTTCTATAATCTTCTGTATGTTTACATTATAAGTATGCACTATAAATTTATCTGCTGTTGTTTTTCGACAATTTTAGAGAAAGCAAAAATTATAAATTTTTAAATTCTTAAGATAAAAACGACATACGATTCATTATTTTATTTCGTAACTATTATTAAAAGGTTTGATCATACCTAATGTTAGCTTGAGCTTGTTCTCACAGCAAACGAAAGTTCAGGCTCAGGTGCAGTAGACTTTTGCCGATGTTTTCGTTAAATCAAAATTTTATGAAATATTAAAGAAAAATAATATATTGGTGAGAACAACTTATTTCAGTCTTTATGTGCAAACAGTTTCCGCAGAAACGTCTTTGAAAAACAATACCTTGCAATGTCGTTCAGCGCAACGTTGCTATGACAATAAGTGTCGAATACTGAAAAGTTCTAGCTTACAGTATATTTGTTACCTTATTGGGGAAAGTGATTGCACTAAAAATTTGTTTGCTATTGTTATGCACCTTGCCTCCAAGCTAATTTGATTAAACAAAAGAAAACAATGACATAAGAAAATGTGAAAAATTAAAGTGAGTTTATAAGTATTTTTTTAAAGTAGAGCACGTTTTAGTTGAAATAGTTTTAGTTAGTTGAAAAATAACTTTTTTTAGTTTTTTGTTGTACTAATCAAAGCATGTAACAAAATTATATTAAGCCTTATATTAGGTTGTAATTTTATTAAATACTATGTTATATCAAACATCTTACAAATACATACTTCAGTTTAGTGTCACTTGGTATTGTCTGTTATAATAATAATTTTCACCATAAATTCACAAGGGTAGTTATGTTTGAATATACAAATTATACTGCAATAAATTTGTGAGCTAATTACACAATTACATAATAAATTGCAAAACCTTCACATGTAAATTTAATAACAAAGACATTGTAAAATTATTGATCTAGTGAGCTATTTCAAAACTCTAGTCTTTTGTCAGTTTTTAAAGTTATCTGTATCTAATATCACTTGACAAACGCCGTTCCTTATTGACTAAGTTTTTTTTTCTCACACCTGTATTAAAGAATTAAATTTATTAAAGAACTTTAATTAATGTATTTTTTCATAGGAGCCAAAATTTTGGAAGTTTTGATTTTTTTGTTCCAAAAAACCCGTTCAATTTCTCTTTTTAGTAAAACTTATTATAATTGTAAACCTAGCATTCAAAAGTTTTCATAAAGTTTACCATTACTATGTAAAAGTATGTTTTTTAGTACAAATTTATTACAGTTGAAGCCATTGTTTGTTGGTGAAACTTATTTTTTCATCAATCAAATTTTAGTGTAGGTGTCGCCATGTATCTTTTATTTCTTTGTAATTTAGCACTAAACAAACATTTTTAATTTCTAAAAATAAATATATTTATGTATAAGTAAAATCTATCTGTTGCGATTTGAAAACAACAAAAGTATTCTAGTGCATCAATAACGGATCCATTTTTAACTATAAAATAAGGATACTTAACTGAGACCTTTTTTTATACATCATCGTTTATCCCTTTAAATAATTCATTACATTTTATTGAATAAATCTTTTAAAACTCTTAAGTTGTCTAAAAAGTTATCTCAATACTTCTATAGTTTTACAGTTACTCCTACCATAAGTTTGATATCTTTTTACTTGTAAGGAATAAGCATCTTATATTTTTAATTGGAGATCAAAGAGCATTAACACTCTTCTACAGTATTCTTGATCTTACCGTAACATGAACCGGAATCGGCAGCCTATTATAAGATAAATGCCTGAATTACTCAAAAAGACTTCTTCACAGGCAATACTAAAGAAAAATTCTATTGTGTGCCATAGCAATTTCGATTATTTCAGTTTAACATAAAACAAAGAGCGACTGTGTAATGAAACAAACATAAATCATGTGTCACAGCTTTTTCAAGCACAAAAAAACTGTTCTTCAAAGCAAAACATGACATGCTTGTAAAGCTTTAATTATAAAAAAGGAAAAACTTCACTCTTGTCCATTAATTAATTCTTAACTTAAAAAGTACGAGCGGGGTAATTTAAGTGACCCCTGTAAGAACAGTGTTTGCTGTAAATGACTGTAGTTATATTGACTAAAATAAATAAGTTTTATTTTTGTTGAACATTAGTTTTCAAAGTTTTATTGATTAGGAAATTAATATTTTCATAAAATTTTAGTTGTAATTAGGGTGTTTCTAACTCTTGACCAAAGTTTGCTATTATAATCTCAAACGTATTCATAAATGGGCCAACATGTACAATTTATTGAAATAAAGTTTAACATGACTATATGAAACGAGCCGCAAAACTACGGCTATTCACTCATCAAAGATACTCAGCAGGCCAATTTAGACAAGCTTATCTCTTTCAGGTTAGTTGTAAAATCTAGGCTGATTCAGGCTTTTTTGAATTTTGTTGCAAAAATCAGATTAATTGAAAGTTTTCCCATATTTCATATAAGTTTTAATAACTTCAAAATCAATTTTCTATTAAGTGTGTAACTTCTTCTAGCTAAAGGGTCATCAGCTTTAAACAAATCATTGGCAAATTTTCCTCAAAAAAAAAGATTTTTGCGCTTTATTGAAAAACTTCTTTGTGGGCTGCAGTTATTTTAAAATAGCTGTAGTAATCATTACAAAATTACTATTTAGAACTTAACATTTCATAAGATAATCAATAATAGATAATAAAAAGCAGTAATGAGTAAACATTAGATTAAGATCCTGATTCAATTACAAAGACTTTTCTTTTGGTTGGTTTAAAAACGAATTTTTTGGCTAAAACGTTGCCCGTGCGCCGCAAATTTTGACTTAACTTTTCCGCGTTTAGCTTATGGGACGAAGTTTTCTAACCATTGCTGTAATAAATCCTCAAACTGTCGCTTGATTGGTTAGTATTTTTTTTTAAGTTTTTAATAATAAAACACTTTTTTCGGTTAGCTTTTTATTAATTTGGGTAAGTCGGGTTTGGGATAAGAGTATAAATGTTTTTGTATTATCAATTTAAGTCATTTGCATAAACTTATGACTGAAAACATTTCCAAAAACTTACAACTGCAGCCGACCCTAATGTTTCTAAATGTTTTTGGTCACTAAAGCTGACGTTTTTGCTTTGAAAGTTGACAACCCTTTTTTGATGAAATATATCACACTAAATCTTTGCTAAATTAAGTTTTTTTAATATTTATAAATTTGGTATCAGGTTTCAATAGTATGAAACTGCATACTTTTCCTCATACAATCAACAAACTTTTTAGCTTGTTCTGATTCAACGTATAAAAGTCGCTTTTTATTGAGTAAGAATAGGTGTGGTTTAATAGAACGTATATTTTAAAGTATTCCTTTTGTTTCAAAATTGCTCTAGGCGATTTATGTGTTTATACAATAATTTAATGCTTATTTGTTTTAAAAAATCTCTTGTTTGAATAGTTCTCAGTCAGTTTGAAATGTTTTACCTGATATGTTTAATTCACATCATTTTAAAACTTACAATTACCAAGTAACATAATTTACATTAAAAATTTTCTATATTAGTCGAACATTTCACTATAAGCAGATAAAACGAATTAATATTAAAAGGCAAATATTGTATGTTTAATTTAATCATCAGAGTTTGTTTTAGACTGTTTTTTTGTTACTTTTTTTTTTGGCACAATATATTATTTTTCTTTATATTCTTTTTCAACATAAGAATAAAATGATTTCTAGGGTAAAGTTACATTTTTGTCTAGTAAAGTATTTAGTGAACAAAAACATGGTTCATTGATAAAGCCTTTAAACAACATTACACATACATGTTTTTAACAAATTAAGTTTATGTAATCTTTATTTTTCTTTACAAACGTTTTTGTAGAAAAGCTTTAATCATTTTGTATACAATAACAATATAAAACGAATTTATAGGTGGTATATAAAATATAAGATACTACTAATTGGTTTTATTTTAGGCAATCATTAACATTGTTTTTGTTGACTTGGAAAATTTTTTTTAAATAAACTGCTAGAATAAATGACAATACCCCTGTGTTTGGGATACCAGTAGTTATATATAGTAAGTTAATTATGCTAGATTAATTAAAATTTGATAGTGTTCCAATAAGGTCTCTCTCTCCCTTTTTGGGAACCAGGGTATAATCAATACCCAACCTGTACTGTTAAAGTACCTTATAAGTATCTTGAATAATAACAACGATTTCCTTGTACAATACTTATAATTTTGTGCAACAAAATTAATTAAATTAAAGCATATATAAAATTATGTATATATTCAATTTAAATTTTATTAAAACACCTATAAAAAATTCTAAAACAAGCATTTTAAGGCTGCAACTCTTATATTTTGTTCTCAGGTTAACTAAAGCTAGTTTTTTTTAGGCTTTTTCAAATTTATTCAGACCAGCTTAGTCAGGCATGTATAATTGTTTTTTGAAGAATTTTGAAAATTATAACTTGTTAATATTGAATTTAGCTTATTCTTTTATGAAAAATTCAGTTCAGTTTAAAACAATTTGACATATAGTCTTCTGCTTCTAAGACATTTAACAATTATTTTTCAAGTTATATAAATACCCTTAGTTTTTAATTTGCGGACTGACTAATATGATAGCCAAAAGTTACTGAAGCATGATAGCTAAAAATTACTGAAGCATGAAAATCTAAATTATAACAAGTCATAAAGAATTGTCTTTTTATGTACTGATCATCTTTTATGACATGACATAATGTCATCTAAAACTTTTTTATTAATTTAATAATATATTATTTAAGCAGTTTTTCTTAAATAATCCTTAAAATAAGGTACATTATTTTTGTATGCATGATTTAAAATTACTTTTTTAACTCATACTATACCTTTATAATAACCCTATACAAGTTTTAAAACAATATTAATTGAAAACTAAATAAAAAATATAAAATAAACATTTTGTTTATAATAAGTTACTAAGTTAATTTATACCAGTTTTAATCAATAATTAATAATTAATAGCACTTAAAAGTCCCTGATAAAGTTTAGATTTTGTCAAAAACCAAAATAGTCACTTGAACATGAATATTTCAAAATAATTCTAAAGAGGTTTTTAATTATTGAAATTAGCAATTAATTACATTTCAAACATGATTAACCAGTAAAATTAAAACTACCTATGTTTTAAAAATTCAAGTCTTTTTTATTTTTGACTGTTTTGTTGCTACATTCTCAGGCTACCTAGATTTTTGTAAGCTCAAATTAACTCATAATTACTTGTATTTTTTCTGGTAACATAAGCTCCTTTGACGCTTATGAAAAAATTTTAAAGTAACAAATATTTTATAAATCTGATATTTTTTATAACCGGTATAGTTTTGTATAGTTTTAGAGGTAGACATTGGTAAGGATTGTTAAGGTTTTTCAATAAAAAAGCATCTAATTTTATATCAATTATTCTTTGTCAAAATTAGTAAACAAATATTTAAAAAAACCCAGCACTTGTTAGCCAAGCAAATTATATATACAGGTATTAACACCATTTAAGTTGTTTCCTAATTATTTTTTTATCAGAAAAATTAATTTAAGTTTGACTAGAAACTATTCTTTACATTTTTTACACTTTTAAATTTCATCCACCTGGTTTAAGCCAAAAACTAAAATATTTTGATAAGTTTTCTAAATTATTATTTTATTACTACAAATGATTTTATTTGAATTTTGAGAAACAAGTTCTACACATAATTAAATTTTAATACAACTTAAAATACATCTTTAATTACAGTTTGAAATACCATAAGGTTGGCAAAAAATCTGAT
The DNA here is from genome assembly GCF_965202585.1 of Thalia democratica. Classification (NCBI taxonomy): domain Eukaryota; kingdom Metazoa; phylum Chordata; class Thaliacea; order Salpida; family Salpidae; genus Thalia; species Thalia democratica. The sequence goes on along the minus strand of NW_028140325.1, from coordinate 2,974 downwards.
CAGGGTTGCAAAAAACTTGGAAAAAACTGGAATCTGAGAAATTAAAAAAAAACTAGAAAAAAGCTGGAGTTTTGAACAAAAACCCTAAAAAAACCTGAAAAAAACTTAAACTTTTAATAATTTTAACAGGTCCAGTAGTAAAATTTTGATTTGACACAAAAATCTATCATATAGATAAAAAGAAACATCATCATTTAAAAAATTTTCTATTAAAAACACATTTAAAGTAGCTTTACAGTAAATTTTAATGTTTTTATACCACTTAACACAGTTTCTTACCTTAAAGTTAACTTTAAATAAAAAATAAACCCAAAAATGTGTATTTTTAAAAGCCTGGAGAAAATTTGCCAAAATCATTTGGCAACCCTGACCTGATATCCTGAAAGAACCTGGATTTTGACAATTTAGGCAAAAAAAGCCTGGAATTTTATAAAATTTTTGACTGTAAACAAATTAAAAAATTTTTCCATAATAAAATATATATAAGAAAAGAAATATATTTTTGGTACTATTTAAAAGCTATTTTTTTATAAAAAACTTTTAAAGTCTCAATACAGTATCTTTTCAACATTTAAATACTATTTTAGATATTTTTATATCTTGAATATTTTATATATTAAAAATTGACAAAAATATTGTTTTTTCAAAAACTAAAATAAAATTCAGAAAACAATGAAAACAAATTTCAAAAGACCTTTAGCAACCCTGATACCAACAGTTTTGTTATAGTTTCAGAACTTTTTTTTTTTTATAGAAGTCTGATATTAATAACAATTGAAATAAAATTAACCATTAATTTTTGACTAAGTTGTCAAATAGATACTCATACTATACAGATTTAAACATAGGGAATCTAAAACCATATGTCAACAAAATGCACTAACAACAGTGATTCCGTAATTTTCATTTAATTTATCATGGAACTTATCATAAAGACTAAAATAATTCAAGTTTACGATTAAATAAGATTATTTAAGTTACTGTAATTTTTGATAAATAACTATTGATAACTCAAATTTCAACTGTAGTGTTTAATTTTAAGTTTTTTTTTCAACTAATTGTTAATACAAGAGTATAAATAATATTTAGTCGAAATCACAAAAAACTGTTCTATTAAAAACAAAGTATTAAAAACTATTACTTCTGGATAACTTTAATATAATAGTTATGTATTGTATTTAAAGTATAATTGATTTTTACTAAAGTAAATTGTCGCACTAAAAAAAAGATTTAAAGTTAGTTATGTAAAGTTATTAAGTACGTTCTATGAAATATTCCTTATTGATTTATATTATTCATTTGTCAGAAATCAATTTAAGCTACATCCATTTATTATAAGTTTGCTGAAAATAATAATCAAATATACCCTCATGATTATGTTTAAAATACCTGGTGTATAAGAAATACGGAATAGTCAAAATTGTCTGTGTCAACATAATAAAATTTATACTGTTTTCATCTTCTTTTTGGTAATTGTACTGGAAGTAACAACTTGTAATAAGAATACATAAGTGGTATCTTAATTTAATTACAATTGTATAAAATTATGGTTATAAATACTACTTTTTGGAATTTTTTTAATTTAATCTATTATATATGTTATAACTTAACTGACTAGATTTTAAAAACATAAACTAGCTTTTATCGTTTTTTACTTTGTTTTTTTAGAAAAGTAAAGTTTTCATTTCAATTCATGTAGAATACTGTAAACCTAGTATTTGTTTATTGTGTGTCATTTTTTCATATAGTCTCTATATAGATTCTTTCAGTTTTTAAGTTAGTTAAACATGCTCGGTTTATGGTTTAATTATGTGTAAGTTATTTAAAACTTGCATAAATATACTTTTAGTTGATACACAAACGTATAACACTCATGGGTTTGATAATGTTTAAAACCGAATGTTTTACATACCTAAGAAAGATTAATTATAATTTTTGGTTGAGTTAAGTTGTTTTATCCAGTATAGTTGACTTAAAACTGAAAAAAAAAACAATTTTCCTGTTACATTCAAAGGAATAGAAAGATTTTAAGTTGTAACCATGAAGCAGTTATTTCAAATTATAAGAAATATACTTTTCTAATTTTAAAAGTTTAATTTATTTAAAATTCTACAACATAATATTAAATATTAACTTTAAAAAAACTTGGTTTGATAGTTGATATTTATCTTGATTATTTAATAAGTCAATAATTTAAAACATTTTTTATTGTTATTGTCGCTAAGTAAATTAGAACTAATTTGTTAACTTAGATAGAATAATTTGCTAAGTACTTAGTAATAATTTGACTTCTAAAACCTAATTATAAACTTTTTACATTAAACATATCTAATTATCAAAAACACATAATTGAAGCAAATTATATACTTTTTATCTTTTTCCTAACATATAGGCAAATTAGTTGAAATTAAGCTTCTAATTCGATATGTCTGGTCACTTAATCTCTACAAGGAAGCATTGTATACTTGCACAGTTGTTTAGCTTAAATCCAGATTGCTTTTTTTAGAACGTGTACAGAACACATTTTCTAGGTTTTTGTATAAGTTTTATATGTTTGTTTTCTAATTCAAGTATTGTTTATATATAAAACTATGGAAGTTTTTCGGTATTTCATATTTAGTTAACATTTATAGTAACAAGATCAGTTGTAAAAAAAACCGACTTATTGTGTTTTATATGTATTGATGTCTATAAAGTTTGTTAAATTATGTTTTAAACTCAGAGTTAAAGTGTATCAACTAAAATTTGATTCTGCAAATGTTGACTATTGGCGCAGTTGTGGGTTTTCAGTTATGTATAAAAGATGATTATATATTAATATTAGAAAAAATGAGTTTAGAAAAATTAAACAGCTTTTTAAAAATATGTATTTTAAAAATTAATTTAAGAAGCTTTTCAAGTAAAAATAAACACTTAATTTTTAAATAGTATATATATTTTTGTTTTTTGTTTAATTATTATCAATAACTCATAT
>NW_028140324.1:0-29710 GCF_965202585.1 Thalia democratica | reverse complement strand
TAGTAATTATAATTGTTTTTAGGACATATAAACTATTAGTTTTATGTCCGTATTGTAAACAAAAATCTCTATTTAAGATATTATAAATGTAAAATTAATTTATACTGATTTAAAAAATTTCTCTTAAGCTATTTAGAAGAACTTATAGGATATAGACTCAGTTTGTTAAAAATTTTGCATAAGTTATAAGAATTGTTAGTTTAAGTAAGGTGAGAATGTAAACTTTCTTTAGTTTCAAAAATTTAAGCAATAAAAAGCAATAACTATAACAATAACTCGGCTTTATTTAGTTAATGCTTTCATTTAAAAAGTATAAAAATGTTCATTTAAAAATATTTATTTACAACCACAAACAGTTTAAATAAAAATGTTTAATAAACAAAAAAAAAAATTTAAAAACTATTTTTTATAGCAAACTTTTATTTGTATAAGTTCAAGAATTTTTTAAAGGATGTTTCAACTTTAAGTCTGATAGTAATTCATAAATGTTTATTTTTTTTACAATTAGTTTAGAAACTAATTATTTATTAAAAATTAATATAAAAATAAACTAATAAGATATGTTGATTATCATAGTTTTGCAGTTAAGTTAACTTGATATTAACTAATATAGCTGAAAAACGCTATAAACTAAAGCACTTTTTGCTGTTAAAATAAATAAGTTTTCAAAGTTTCGAATAAAATAACATCAACTTTAGATAGCTTTAAAAGACAAAACTCTAACTGTTTATTTGTTTTATATTGCTTTATAATAGAAAACATATTTGTGTTAACTATGTATACTTGTAAAGAAAGTAGAAGCTGCTACATATTGTTAAAACAATAATGCTTTAAAACATAGTTGCTAAAACTAAAATTTATAATGAGTTTTCGTTAATAAATATGAAATAAAACAGTGATTATTTGTAAGTTTAAATCATAGAATAAAAAAGAAATTGTAGATTAAAAAGATAATCTTTTACTATTTGGTAAATAGTAACAAAAGTAAGATATTAACTATTGTAGTTATCTAAATGTATTGAAAGAGTATTAAGATTTGTTTGAAACAATGTACAACATAACAATGAGTTTTAAAAAATTGGTATTACCCTTTTGTTTAAAACGAAATTATTACAAAATTGTTGTAGCATAACACAAACAATCTTATAAAAAAAATCATTTATCTTGTAGACTAAGTTATACAAACTTAAGAAAACATAAAGGTCATACATAAAGTATTTAAATCATAATTTTTATATAGACTATTTGGTAGTTTTTTTTATATTAATCGTTTTTGTTTGACATTAAAAATTCTGAAAATCTTATTTAGCATATTAAAACACATTAAAGATTTTTGACTTTTTTGTAAACATTCTTATAAATACGTAGTGTCAAAACTAATATTATTTTGCAGGGGGGTGTCTAGAATTTTTTCAAAGGGGGTTCACAATTTTTTTGTTCTTAAATTCCCGCTTGAGTATGCATTTCTTAGGAATGCACTGCCAGTTAAGTATGCAATAATTAGCCGAAAAACTCTGTGCTTAAAATGCTTTTTTCTGCTTAGAAATAAGAAAAAACATATAAGTAGTAATGGAAAAATATTATATAATTTAATTTATTTTACTGTATTAAATTTTATAAATTAAAACTAAACGAACCGGAAAAAAACATATTCATTTTTAAAAACATGTTTTAAAGTAATTTAATCTATAAAAATTTAAACTTTACTAAAAAAATGGCTAGTTACCTAGGATGATGTCGCACCAATATCAAGCTGAAATTATATTAAATTAAATTTTGTTTTTTACCATAATTATAGGCTTAAAACTTATATTTGATAATTACATAAATAAAACTTATTTATTATAAATCAATAAAACTTAAATTTTGACATCCGTTTTATTTTAAAAGAAAGCAAATGATACAATAACTTATATTCATTAATATACTGTAAAATAAAATCAATTAAGTATTTTAGTTTATAACGAATGAATTTAATTCTAACTATGTATTTATTTAGCTTGTTTAAAACAAGCTATAAGTTAAGATCAATCATACAAGGCTTGAAATATTGATTTTAAGCCTAAAATTATGGTTCAAAAAGATATCGAACACAATATAATTTCAGCTTTATATTTTTGCGACATCATCCTAGGTAATTATCAAAAACAGTTTAGACTTTTACAACTAAATTAAAATATCTTTAAATTATAATGAATGTTTGCCTGATGGTGCAGGAATTCTAATAATTATTCTGAAATCTCTTTAAGTTAAAAATTTCAAAAAATCAAGAACAAAATTTGTGGCTAACAAGTAACAAATATACAAAAATAAAATAACTTAAATAAAAAAATATTAAAATACTATTAACAAAAAAAAATAATAATTGGCAGGTGGCGTATTGATCTAAAGATAATTTTGAAAACTCTCTAAATTGAACTATTCAAGGTTTAAACCCAGTTAGTTGACACATAAACAAAAATTATAAATTTTAAAGTACAAAAGCTTCACACAACATTATTTTATTCAATCAAATAAGTAAAATAAAATTTTAGTGATTATATTGGACACTTTTTAATTAAAATTGTACTTACTAGTTCAAAAACAATACTGTATTAAAAGTTATATACACTAAGTAGCAATTTAAATTAGGAACTAAGACTAACTTAGTATAAAGTTTTCTAGATTGATAATGCTACTTTAAAACTTTAACCTATTATGACGTCACTATTGAAATTTTATTTAAAATCTATTTCAGCTGGGCAAAAAATAGCATTTTTTGTTAAGGAAACTTTTTTATCTTTCAGTATTATAAATTCAACATTCATGATTCAAAAATTATCAAATAACCAAAACAAAGTCAATAAGAATGTTTTTAGTAATATTCTAAGAATCATTTTTTCTTTTTTATTTTCTTTTTTTTCATGGGGTTCACAGGAAAAAGGAAACCAATCAAAACATGCCCCTGTTATTTTGATTAAATATAAATAAAAACTTTCATTTTATAACAATAATAAAAACCTAACCAGATAGGTTTGTAAAAAATTAAGAAAATTAACCAATTGAAATAAAATTTTTAATATCTATGTAAAAGATATATTTTTCAAAACTTGTTTTGTAAAAATCCGTTTATAACTTTGATGAAATTAATTTACAATTATAATATTAGTAAAAGTTATATTTAATAGTTATTACAAGAATTTGTCTTAGCAACCGCTAATATAGTAAGTCAAGTCTATGAAAAATTATTTTTTGTAATTGGAATAATTATTTGCAAGTTGCAATTTATACACAACTAGTCTTTTACAAAATACTTAAAGTCGGAAATTAATTTTATCCGGATCAAAAATATTAGGATTTGAATCGTAAACATTTCAAGTTGTTTTTAATTTAGTTAGCATTACAAAATTACAACCCATATTAAAGTACTCTATTGCTTCTAGTTAAGTAAAAATAAAGTTTTAAACATACTTTTCAAGTGGTCAGAAATAAATTAATTTGGATTTATATTTTAATTTTAAAAACGACCAAAATATACGTGTCGCTTCATCGAAAAAAATAATTAAGCTGCATACAGCAAATCTCTATTTAAAATATTACATGTGATTATGAATTACATTCAAGATTAACTTCTACTTATGTTATTTGTATGATGTAAAATGAAACTTAATTCAACTTCGACTTTAGTAACTGCTTAGAAAATAAACTAAAATCACTTAAATCACATAAAACATTTATATCTACATCCTTTAACTACAAGACACTGACTTGCATCCGTAGTGTAGGACTAGATAACCAAAGAATTTACCGTACATCACTTTCTTATTAGAACATTTTGGGCACATTTTTTGTCCTTTAATATTTATGACGAACTTTTTTAGTTTTCATTATTTTTTGTAAAAGTAAAAAATAATTCAGGTTTTCAGAAGCGTTCAGATAAGCTAATTTTTGTACAAGCTGCCTGAGTCATAAAAAATTTATGAGAATAAACAGAACGTGGTGGTGTTGAAAGTTGTTAATATAAAAAGTTTATTTAAAGTTTTTGAAGTTTCGAACTGTAAAATACATACATATAAACCGTGTTAATATTAACCAAAGTAGAAACAAATCTAACGTTCTAAGCACTATAACAAAACTAAATAACTAAAACTGTGAAATATATGAATAGGTAAAACAATTAAAGTAATCTACTGTATACATTACGTTAGAATCCGGCCAATCCGGACTTATTAAAATTAAATTATAAATAGATCCGGATCCGTCAATCATTTTCAAAATAGAGTCGGATGATCACTTAATTCATATTTATAACATTTTTTTTATTTATTAACAAAAAAAATAAAAATAGATTTTACTAATATCAAAATCGACTATACTAGGCTCAACATAATAATGATATCATATAGAGTAAATACATTAATATCAACTAAGAAAAAATTATAAACAATAAGTTCAAAAAAATATTTTTGAAAAAGAAAAATGTTGTATTTAAGGTTAAAAACTACTAAGCTTTAAATTTATATCAGTTTTTAGTTAATATTTACCAGTTAAAAATTATGCTAGTTACCCGAGATGTAGGCACGTAGCTTGGTACGTTTCTGCGAATCTACAGAAACGTAAACATCTATGCAAAAAAACTTGCTTTTCTTCCAGCTTTTAAGTCCTGGTTTATATAGCTTTAAGTATTCATTTATACTTAGTTTTGCACTCCTGAGAGATAATTTCTACACGTTTACGGACTCACTTGCACTTTTAGTGTCATAAATATTGAACAAATTGAATGCATCTAAAATGTATACAAATAGATTACATATAGAATAAAAATATATTTAAAATAACAAAGTATTGTAAAAAAATCAATTTGGAAGCTGTAGATTTGGTTTAAATGATATGAGAAAATAAAATGAGTAAAAGTTAGAGAGGATCTTGTACTCTTGAAATGTTTGTAATATTTCAAAAAGAACTTAACATTTTTTGAAATTTACATTTTTTTGTGTTATAAAAGAGCAAATACAGATAGAAGATATATAACAAGATGAATTTTAAAGTAGATAAATCTCAAAATAAACTAACATGAAGAATTAACTTTTGTTTTAAATCAAATTGACTATCTGAGTTGAATGTTTTAAGATTAAATCTCTGTGGTTGACAAATACACAAAAATTAAAAACTTTTGAACCAGTGATGACAATATCATTCCCTGAAGTTTTATAAAGAAGATAAGAATCTATTAAATCAGAAAAAATAACACAATAAGACAAATAGCTTGCAAAAAAAGAAGACAAACTGAAAAAATCAATAATATATATTTTGTTTTAGAATAATATAAACAAATTATAGTTTACTTTTATTATTTAAAACTTTATTTTTTAATTAGAACTTGTTATAAAGGTTTTATAAATGCTTAGGTTAGTTAAAGTTTTTTTTTCAAAATTAATATAAACAAGTTAAGTTTTTTTATTTTATTAAAAAAAATTATTTGGTTTTAAAGATTTTATAAATGCTTACCTTAGTTCAAGTTTTTATTTCATTTTTAGCAAAGTTGAAAGATTTAAATTGTACATTGTTGCAACACACTCAAAGTATCCTGGATAACTCTAGGATATTTAGAGTTTTATTTTTGAACTCAAGCTAACTCAGTAAAGTTTTATTTTAACTATGGATACCTTAGGACATTTTTAAGTTTGTTATAATGTCATAACACATGTTTTTCTAGATTTAAATGAGATTTTAGTGGCTAGTTTTAAAAAATCTTTATTTTATAACCAATTTTCTAAAAAAAACATTGATAAATTTGAAAACTTAGTCTTATTTCAATGATATAGAAAAAAATTTGGTATTTTCAGACAGTTTAAGGTCACATAGAACAGTTTTTCTACAAACAGAAAGTTTGTGTTTATTTAACTAAGTTGTTTTATTTAACAAGTTTGTTTTGTAAAAAAAAAGTTTGATTCTTTTTTACAGCTTTTGTTTAACAATTTTTTTATAGTAAGAAAATGTTTTATTCTTTTTTACAGCTTAAACATTTATGCTACCAAAGCTAGTAATGACATTTACAAAAACGTGTACTCTTCCTTACTTATGAATTATTTTTAATAAAATAAAGTAATTGTACATCTGAATTTTATCTAATGTTGTGAAGTTTTTTATTCAACTCCTAAAATTTATGTTTTTTATCTAATAAAAGCAATAATTTTTGCAAATGATTTCTGAACTGGAGAAACTGTTTTTAAGGTTATATATTTTAGGCCTATCAGTAATACTATCAAAGTTAAATTCCTAATTAGTATATTTATTTTAAGTAATAGATTTTATAGGTTCATAAAAGTTTCAACACACAAAGAATTATAGAGGGTCAAGAGCAGTACAAATTGCCTTGTATTCAATTATTCATTATACTTCAAAATTCAATTTTTTTAAAACTTTTAACATAACTGCACACTTTCTTATAAAATTAAATGTATTCAAAACTAATCTATTCCCGTTATGACGTCATCACACGTTATTCTTGTTTTTTTTATGCAGATTCGTAACTGTTTGAGCTAGCTACGTCCCTGCAAAGATGTATTATCAACTTATACTTTTTCCTCATAGCGTTCAGCTACATACGAAATTTGCATGTAATTTATTGTTTTTCTAAAGCATTAAGTTAAACATTTCAGACTACTGAAGAAAAATAGTATAAGTACATAGTAAAGATAATTTTGACAAATAATTATATATTGTTTATGCTTTTGTCCTACTACCATAATGGTCCTATATACTTATCTTTTAAAAAATATTTGTGTTAATAAGGAAAATATATTGAAGTTCTCCTTGCTAATTTTTCGATAAGTCGAGTTTCCGATATCTGGCTTTTGCAAGGAGAAATAAAGCATCTATACTTAATATAGATAATTTGTAAGGATAAATTTAAACAACCATTCGTCTACATAAAGAGGTCAATAAATAACAACTGATGATATTCAATCTAGAAGAATATAAAACAAAGCTTAATTGGCTAAGGTTTAATAAAGGTTAAACTTAGAGAGTTGAAAGAAAGAAGTTCGTCATAAATTTATTTTATAATGTTTCACTGTGTACGCTATAAGACTTAATTTTATTTTTTAAGTATTGAAATTATTTGACGCTCCGGTGATGAAATATTTTTACTGGTAAATCTGGTCGGCGACGACAAAAGTTGTTTTTATTATAAGGTTGAACTATTTAAAAAGAGTTATGAATTTAAGAAGCAGGGTAAATATAAAACAGTTTTTATTAAGTCTAGCGGTTGTAATTATTTTTACTGTAGCCATTTTTTTTATAAAACTATACATACGAAAGTATTAGCGTCACTAATTGTATCAATTACAACCGCTAGATTTAAGAAATCCCAAATCATTAAAAGTTATGGTAGCTATTATATAATTCCGAAGTAGTTTTAGCTTTTTATAATATAAATAAAGAACCAGGATTTCGAATATTTGTTCCTACAAAAAAATGAAATAAAGCTTTTGTAGCATTGCTTAAAAGTAAAAGCAAAACAGAAGAAAAAATAAAGCTAGGAATACACAAGGGTGAGTATATAAATTATTATTTATAACATAATTTTTTTTTTATCTATAATTTTTCTTTTTTTATTTAGTTACATTAAACTTATCATAATTCTTATAAAAAAATATAAATTAATAGTTTACCTAAAAATTAACGCTGTGTTTTTTTGAAGTTTGAACATATATATATATATATATGTTTATAAGCTAAATTTTTTTAAACCATATTAGTTTACTAAAATACTTTAAAATAAATTTATAAGACTAAAATAAAATAGGTATACTTAAGTCAATCTTTATATAATTTATCAAAACAATCATGAAACAATTATATGTCTAATTTAACTTTTGTATCCATCAAGTCTAATGAGTGTTTGCTTATTTAGAAAACCAGTTGAAACACACTCCTATAAAAAAAATAAAATAACAGGAAGTTGTGTTAACATAATGATTTTGATTATACTGTTTCGTTTTGTTAAATTGTTTTATAAGTTGTTACTTTGTTGTAGTAATATCTTTTATCACGCATAAAATGTTAAAAGCTTATAATTCCAATAAATTACTAATTAGTTTTTTTCTCTAATGTTGGAAATATGGTTTTATACTTTATCTCGCATAATAAGTTATAATAAAAAGCTTATTATTGAAATCTAGTACTATTTAGATTATTTCTCAAACATTTTGGAATATAGTTTAATATTTTTATCACGCATAACTTGATAAATGAAAAGCTTATAATTGCAGTATAATACTAATTGTTTTTTGTCTAAGATTTGATAATACGGTTTTATACTCATATTACACATAAGAAATCGTATATCAAGCTTATAATTGTAGTAAAATACTAACTATTTTTTTCATTAGTGTTTAAGAGTATGACTTTGTTTTTTAAATTTTGTCAAAAATTAAGTTTAAATTTTATTGTAAAACAGTTTTTTTTTTTCTTGCATAAATAAAAGATTTTCTCTTTTTCAAGTATTAGTATATTTAGTGTGCTTTATTTATAAGTTCTAGTCTTTAGTTTTAGATACAACGTAAACTTAAGTATGTTATTTTTTTTAGTTTTTTAGTTTTACATTTAAGTTAAAGCTTTTAGCAAACACATTTAAGCACCTGAAAAACTTTGATAAACTCATGTTTTTATTTATTTTATCTACAATGTTTTAGATAAAATTAGGAGTGTGCTGAGCCTGTGCACCCTATGAAAAAAAAATTTAAAATTAAAAAAGGTTTTGATATTCACCAAATTTTTGTTTATTCAGAATCTTTATATATTTAAATATATTTGGATGTTTAATGTCTAATTTTTAATTATTGAAATTTTAATTCCTAAAATGTAATCTAAATAAGTAAAACATTCCATGTAAATTCACACGTAAGCTAATGAACTTAATTTTAATGGTGATGTCTTTAAAATACGTAATTTAAAAATGCTTTTTTGTATATGAAATCAGTTTACTAAGTTTATTATTTATTATAAGTTTAATTGCTTATAGTTTACAATTAAATAGTGGAAAATGTACTCAAAGTAAATCAGATTTGCAAACTTTCTCAGTAAGCAAACTTGTTTTTGAACTTTTATTTTTATTTTTAATTATACCCATAAATATAAAATGCCATTCTCAGCCACACAAATCAAAAAGTAATTACAAAATCAAGGTTAAAAAACTAAAACTGAAAATAATAAGGAAAAAACTCACGAGTATGAAGTTAACTTTAATAATGTTTTTAAATGTCCAAACTTTGGAACTAATTATTTTCCTTATCTTAATATCTAATTTAAAAAAAAATTATTCTAGAGAAGAGTCCTTTGTTTGAAAACTAATAAAAAATCCATTGGATTAGGGTTTCATATTTTGAGTGGAAAACCTTAAAAAAAGTTGGAACTTTTTATAATTTTTTTTGTTTTATGAGTATACGAAGAAAAAATTATTATTTCTTAAATATTTTTAATAATATGTGTATAAACGGCTACTGTTCATTTTTTTACTTACTGTCAATATTTTGCACAATTCGGCCCTAATAGAGTTTTTTATGTATAATTTTATTTTATGAGTTTGAGTTCATAAATACATAAAATTCATAAAAAAAACCCAATTTAGGCCAAATTGTACAAAATATTGCCAGTTACTAGAAAAAAATAGCCGTTTATACACATATTATTAAGAAGATTAAAAAAAAAAGTATTGTTATTATTTTTTTTTACTCAGACTCATAAAATAAAAAAATTATTCAAAAACTTTTTTTTTTTCCAAGGGGCCAAACTTAATAAACGAAACCCCAATCCAATGGGTTTTTTTAGTGTTAAGACAAAACACTGTTCTTTAGAATAAAAAAAAAATTAATTAGCTACTAAGATAGGAAAATAATTAGATCTAAAGTGTAGACATTTAAAAAAAAATGTTCAAGCTAACTTCACTTTCGTAAAAAGCTTTTTTATGGTTGACTCAGCAAACATGCAAACTAAACTGACATTCAAGTAAACTAGACATGAATGATTATTATGCATTGTTGTAAAATTATAAAGTAAAATTTTACTTTGAAAGCATTAAATATTAATTAATTAATTCTTGTACAATCAGTTGCTTATTAATAAAATTTTACTTTAAGCAAGTTTTTTATTTGTTTTTATAAGTATGTTATTAGTTAGGTTACTGTAAAGCATATTCTAAAGTTCTTTTACAATGAAATTTTCATATAGACTTAATACATATTGTTTTAAATTTGAAATCTTATAATTCACTTAATCTTATAATTCACGTTGTCATTTCATCGACTCAATTATTATTTAAATATAATGACATCTTAACATTTTGTTTAAAAACTTATTTAACAACATAAAATATGTTTTCATAGAATTTAATTTTATCACAAAAGTGTTGTGCTAAACTTTTTTTTATTTTGATTGCAGCCAATTTTTGTTAATTTTTCTATTAGATTGCTTATAAAATTAATAATGACCTAGTATCTTTTATCACGCAAAAATTTTATAAGCTTATAATTGCAATTAATTACTATTTAGATTTTTCTATTATGTTGCCAATATGGTTTTACACATTATCTCGCCTAAGAAGTTATAAAAATAAGCTAGTAATTAAAACCTAGTACTAATAATATTTTTTCTCTAACATTTTGGAATACATTTTAATATTTTTATCACCCATAACTTGATATAAATAAAAGCTTATAATTGCAGTATAATACTAACTTTTTTTTCTCTAAGATTTGATAATACGGTTTTATACTCATATTACAAATAATAAGTCGTGTATCAAGCTTATAATTGTAGTTATATACTAGTTAGTTTTGCTCTAACGTTTAGGAATATGGTCTTGTGTTTTCAAAAGTTGTTAAAAAGTAAGTTATGTTTTAAATAAGTTTAAAATTTATCATGAAACAGGTTTTTTGTTGCACAAAGTGTTGATATATTTAGTTTGCTTTATTTATAAGTTCTAGTCTTAAGTTTTAGATACAACGTAGTGTGTTTGTCCTAGAGCCTGTGTACCCAATGAAAATATGAAAAGTTAAAATAGGTGTTGATATTCACCATAATTTTGTTTATTCAGAATCTTAAAATATTCAAATGTAGTTTGTTGATTTTTTGTTTAATTTAAAATAATGAAATTTTAATTTATAAAATGTAAACAAAATAAGTAAAACATTCCAAGTGCATTCAGACGTCAGCTAATGAACTTAATTTTAATAGTGATGTCATTAAAAAGACATTATTTGAAAATGCTTGTTTGTATTTTAAATCAATTTACCAAGTTTATTATTCTTTATAACTTAAATTGCTTATAGTTTACAATTGTTAACGGAAGATGTACTCAAGGTAAATAAGATTTGCAAATTTTCTCAGTCAGCAAACTTGTTTTTCAAACTTTATTTTTATTTTAAAATATACCCTTATTCATATTTCAATCTCAGCTAAACAAATAAAAAATTAATTATAAAATCAAGTTTTAAAAACTTAAACTTAAAATAATATGGAAAAAACTTACGAGTGTGAAGTTAGCTTTAAATAAGTTTTTAAAAACATCCAAACTTCGGATCTAATTATTTTCCTTATCTTAATAATAAAAAGTTTTTTTTTTTTGAAAACAGTCTTTTGTTGAAAAACTAATAAAAAATCCATTGGTTTGGGGTTTCGTTTTTTAATTGGGGCTCCTTAGAAAAAATTGGGTCATTTTCTAAATATTTATACTTTATGTGTTTGAGTAAAAAAAAATATAATTTTTAAAATTCTTATTAATAATATATGTATAAATGGCTATTTTTTTAAAACTTACTGTCAATATTTTGCACAAATTTGCTTTACTAGAGTTGTTTTATGAGTAATTTTATTTTATGAGTTTGAGTTTATAATTAATAAAATACATAAAAAAATCAGTTAAGGCCATTTTGTACAAAATATTGAGAGGTAGTAAAAAAGAAATTTATAGCCGTTTATACAGATATTGTTAAGAATAATTAAAAAAAATAAAAAAATGTTTTTATTTTTTTTACACAAACTCATAAAATAAATAAAGTTATAAAAAAACCAAATATTTTTTAAGGGGCCCCACTCAAAAAACGAAACCCCAATCCAATAGATATTTTTAAAAGTGTTTAGACAAAGGATTGTTCTCTAGGATAAATAACAAAAATTAATTAGCTTTTAAGATAAAAAAAAAATTAGATCCAACTTTTAGACAATTAAAAAAATTTGTTAAAGCTAACTTCACTGTCGAAAAAAGCTTTTTTATTGTTGACTCAGCAAACATGCAAACTAAACTGACATTCAAGTAAACTAGACATGAATGATTATTATGCATTGTTTTAAAACTATAAAAAAAAATTTAATTTTATAATATTATTAATTATTTATGATTAATTAATTAAATATCAATTAATTAAGTCTAGTACAATCAGTTGCTTATTGATAAGCAAGTTTTTTATATGTTTTCATAAGTATCTTAATAGCTAAGTTCCTGTAAAGCATATTCTAAAACTATTTACTATGAAATTTTCATAGAGACTAAGTAGTTTAAGTTTAAAATCTTATAATTCATTTATGTCTTATAATTCACTTAATGTTACAATTCACCTTGTCATTTCATCGACTTAATTATTATTTATATAATGACAATTTAAAATTTTGTTTAAAAACTTATTTAACAAAATAAAATATGTTCCCATATAATTTAATTTTATCGCAAAAGTGTTATGCTAAACTTTTTTTTATTTTGATTGCAGCCAATTTTTGTTAATTTTTATTTCAAAATTATTTTTAAGTAGTTTTAATTTAAAGTTCAAATAAGGCAACTACATTAAATTACCTTAAGTATATTTTTAAAGTATGTTAACTCTATAATTAAAATGTTGTGACTGTTGTGTCAATTTGACTGTTGTATTGACTGTTGTGTTAATTTACTATTATCTTTAGACATTTCTCAATATATTTTCTGATTAATTAAACATTTTAGAACCTATTCTGCTGAAAAACTTAATTTTTATACCTGGTGTTAAACAATATTTTATACTTAAAACTTAATCTACTTGACATAGTTTTATTACTAGTTTAACTGTCTACCATACTCTTAAGATAAGGAAACAACTAAAACATAGTAAGTCTAATAGTAGAAATATTTTTAATTCACTTAACTTAAGTATGTTCTTTATTGAAAAGTTGCTAGTAGTAACTATTATTGTGAAAAAAATGTAAATGCACTACAAATCCCTAAAGGAAAATAAACAAAATTAAACTAATTTGTTTTTACTAATATAACTTACTTTATTTTAAGAGTTAACTAATAAACTGTATAATCTTTTAAATTAAACAATCTAATATAGTTCTTTTCACTAACGTATTTTATAATCTGATTAGTACCTTGTATAGTTTTTTTTAATTAAAGCTTCATTTTTTTTTTTGAACATTAGTTATCGATTTTCGTCGGAGTAAATATATAACAGCTATTAAAGTTTTTTTAAATATTTGAAATTTAGATTAAAATCTTTATTCATATAAAACATTTAGAATTTGATTTCTCTAACTAATAATATGCACATGTAATAAAAGTTTGTTGAAAAAAAAGGCGCTTGAAAATTTTCTTCCAAAGAACAGGTGTACGAAAAAAAGCCTTTCGAGTCATATACTAAATTTAATTTCTTGTCCAGGACATAACAAAGCTTAAAAGATTTCAAATAACATTTCGTTTACAAAATTTTTGCTTGTTATACTAAGGATTAAGATACATATAAATTTAGCAATTGATGTGCATCAAAATTTTTGATACAGTATTAAGTTTTAGTTTATTTTACTTTTTTCTTTTAACATGTATTATATATTTCAAAATATTATTAAAAATTACTAATATTTCAGAACGACTCATTTTTTAAATTGGTCTGGCATGTTTTTGTCTGTTTATTTTTGTTATGCAAAACTTTTGTAGCTGAGGTTTTATAAACTAAAATTTTTTAAACCTGATTCTTTCAGAATAAACGGTTTACGAATAGAAAGTATTTACAACCATAAGGTTTAGAAACACTTTAATTCTGGAAATTATGAGTTTTATGACGATTAAAAAAGAGCTATAACTACAAAGTTTCACTGAGTTCTTTTAAAAATTACTTGATTGTATGTAAATTGATATAACACATAAAAACTTCTAGTTTTTATTTCAGATTAAAATAATTTTGTAACCTGTAAAACCACAATGAAACGCAAACAAGATGTGTCAGCAGAAAACAATCAATATATTATTGATGTTAAAAAACGAAAACTTGAAAAAAATTGCAATGATTCACTCAGTGGTGAAAATGTCATAACCAAAAAGTTTTTGAAGTTATGCAACAAAAAGTTTTCTGATTGTTACAAGAACAAAAGTCTCAACACAGCAGGTATTTTACTCTCTTTTTTTTCTTAAACTACTCTGTTTAATTTTTTATAAAAAAAACTAAAATAACTTTTTAACATTTTCTGTAAAACATTTTAATAATTTTAATGTTGTTGGTAATTTTATGTTGGTAATTAATAATACATAATTATTTGGTTTATTATAAAAAATTTAAATCAGTGTCCCAAAACAAATTTTTGTAGTTTTCCCTTAACAGAACTTTGAAAAAAACTTCTTACTTATGTTAAGAATGACCCCCTAAATAAAATAGTGTAAGCCTTTAGTATTATATTTTTTTACAACACTTCAAAATCTAGTGTTTAAATTTCCTGTCAATTAACCTAGAATATCTATTTTAAGTGAGATTTATCAAATATTCCTAGACTACAGAAAATTAAAACCTTTTTTTTATATAAACATCAGCAACATATTTTAACAACTAAAGGAGTAAAAAAAAAATTTGTCTATAACAACTTAATCGACTGTGGTCTAACTTTTGTTTGAATTCTCATATAGCTATTTTACAATACTTTTAAAAATTAGCTGAGAAAAACAGTTACAGTTTACAAAATTAAACTTTTAATATATTTTTAGGAAGAAAATTAAAAGACCATCAACTAATTTCAGCAGTAAAAATTCCAAAATTTCTGACAAGTAAATATTTAGGAAACAAAATAAACAAAAACATTGATGAAAAAATACATATGGAAAATATGCTGGCTATCTATAAACTTATCAAAGTTTTCTATTCACCCGCTCTTGCTAACCATGTTTTAAGTTACATTGAAAGCTGTTTTACAGTTTTAGTAGAAACTGAAAACTTTTTACAATTAGATTACGATCTTGTTGCGAAAATACTAGGAAGTTCTAAACTAAACCTTACTTCAGAAATTGAAGTATTTAACTCAGTACGTTCATGGTTAAGACACAATTTCAATGAACGCAAACATCATGCTAAAAATCTTTTACTGAAAGTTCGAACTACTTTATTGTCAGAACATGAGAAGAGACATTTTTTTAACAACTCTTTTCACCTTATCGGACAAAAAGTTTTTTTTCCAATGTTGAATGAATTTTTGAGCAACAATGAAGAACATATCAAGAAATTGAAGTCTAGTTTATGGTATAAAACTAGGTATTGTAGCAGCAATAAATTTTATTTCTTATTTGTTGGAGGTTATGATAACCTTGAAGATACACATGTCAATCAGTTTAGCGATAATCTGAAGATCATGACAACAAATTACATGAACCAAACTCGAATTCATCACAGAGCAGTTTGTGTAAAAGGTGAAGTCTTTGTTTTTGGTGGTTATGATGACAGTGGGAAATATTTTAATTCTGTTGATAGATACTCATTAATTACTAATGAATGGAAAAAAGTTGCATGTATGCCTTATACCTTGTCTAAGAAACGTTCTATTTTCTGTGTTTCTGCTTTTATGGAAAAAGTTTTTGTCATTGGAGGAATAAGTGCAGAATTTCCATCAAGAAATTCTTGTTTAGAGTTCAATACAACAAATTTTAAGTGGAAATTAACTGCTAGAATGAACGCTTTTAGACAGTATGCAGCTTCAACAGTTTACGGTGGAAAAGTAGTAGCATTAGGCGGAGTGGGTCTCCATCGTAATATTTTAAGAAGTGTTGAGTCATATGACGTGTTTGCAGATAGATGGTCACCAATGCCACCTATGACTAGGAGTAGGGCTTTACATCGTTCAGTTGTTGTTAAACATAAAATTTTTGTCATTGGTTATGAACTAAAAGATATTGAGGTTTTTGACAGCACATCTAAAACATTCACTTCTCTCAAATCAAAATACTTGAACCATTCGGTTTTAAACTCAGTTGTTTCTACAGGAGACAAGATTTTTATATTTCAGGGTGAAAGAAAGTCAGTTTTATGCTATGATGTAGTTAAAAATTGTTGGTCGACAAAATATATAAAATCTAAAGCGAAATACTTTTCTTGTGTAAAAATACCTTTTCTAAAATTTATTTGCGCCTTTTAGAGATAATTTTTTTTTTGTTACTTAAAAAATATTCTTGAGAGAGTGAAATTTTTCTGATTGCTTTAACCTTAATGTTATTGATTTGATTTGTTATTCTAAATTCTTTTTAGAAATATTACTAGTCTTAAAGAATTTTTTTTTAATGCTTATCTTCATATCTAACTATTTAATAAATTTAAGATTATAAAAAACTTTCTAAGTTTTGAAATATTGTAACGTTTATTGTAAAGTTTTGTCTTATCACATCGCTCTTACATCGTTGTATTGTTGAATGTTGAATATTACAAAATGATTTAGTAACACTGCTACGTTTTTCAAGTTGGGTGAAAATATTTTAAAATGTAGAATTCAGCTAAACACTCCTGATCCGGTCCATAAGTTAGTGGTTGGCTGTTTGAAGACTATTTTTATATGAACATTAATTAGGTTCATTCTTGTCAAACTGCTTATTATATTTTACTTTATATCTAATTTAAGCACAATAATTTTATGAGAATTTTTAGTACAAATTTTAAAATGTTTTTATTTTAGTTATAAATTTCCTATAAATACTTTTAACTTGAAAATAATAAATTATAAAATTATTGAATTTATTTAAGTTTAAAAAGATTATTGTATTTTAGATGTATTATTATTGGAACAAGTTCAAAATTCACCTGCGTTCAAAATCCACCCAGTTAAATTCGATAACCGCTTACAGATCGAGAGTAAGGGTTAAGGGTAACAGTGATAGTGAATAATTAATAAATAATAGATTAAAAAATGAAAAAAAATATATAAATAAAAATAATAAACAATGAAAATAATGAGTGGATTTTGCACGTGGATGGATTTTTATAGTATACTATTGTTATCATAATACATGTTGTAATTCTTTTATAATAAATTCATCCACTGAGTTTTTGTGTCTAGTTTATTTCAAGTAGAATTTTGTATTTAAAAAGTTAGTAAATAGTTATGAGTTTATATCTTTCTAGAAATTCATGGGTCGATAATTCCAACGTTAATGTTAATGTATTTATATCAAGCTTAGGGTTGACATAATTTATGTATATGTTTAAGCCTAAGTTTATAGATTTCTTATCAAAGTTTTAAAACAATAAAATAGCTTGTATTTTTAAAAGTCATAACATTTATAGAGTTTTATTTTACAATAAGAAGCATCTAAATATAAAAATGGCAAAATTTTCAATTCTGATTTAACATTATCTTAAATTTACATTAAAAATAACAACCAAAATTCTGTTTTAATTATAGAATAAAGTAAAATATCTAAGAATGAAAATATCAGATATAACATTTTTTTTATTTTTAAAAAGTTAAAATGCAATCTCAAGATATTAAAACTAATGTAACTATATTTTTAAAGTTTGAAATATATTACGTTAAATTGTTAAAAATCAGTTTATACTAAATTAATTCGGTTCATTTAAATAAGAAATAGAAAAAAGTTACTATTAAAATTAAGTTTAAAATTACTAAAATTTTAATTAGTCTGTTTCTTTTTAATGTAATTTTAACCGCCCAAAGTGCAATCTGTTTGAAAGAAATGATAAATTTCTAGCTAGGAGAGTAAAGAGTGACCGTGGATGACTAGTGGACACATTGAAAAACTAAAAACATTTTTCTGATTGTTCTAACTTCATTGATTTGTTTAAAACTTAACACTTACAAAAAGCTTATCTTTTTACTTTATTATAATATTTTATAGCTTCAAAAACTAAGTTTAATTAAATAAAATTTTTCCTTCATACAAAAAATAAACATAATAATTTAAATAGAATTCGGTGTAAAGCTAGTCACTAGTCTGCATTAATCTTTAACTCAAAAACTTAAAACTTTGAAGAAATCAAATAAACTACGTTACCATTTGTTATATTTAGTAGAAGTTTAAACGTTACAAACGTGTTATTTCAATTGTATTTAAATATAATTTAGATTAAAGTAAATTATTATATTATACTTTAACATGAAATATTTTACTACTTAATTTTCAAGCTACTTACTTTTTTTTTCGTTGTTATAGTAGTTATTTAAAATAAATATGCTGGTTTGTATATATATAAGTAATATAAGTTTTTAAAATATTAATTCATGTTAGCTTTGTACTCTACAGATGTGAACCGTCAAAATATATTTAGTTTTATGTTATTTGTGTGTCTTGTATATCTTGTTTCATAATTTCTGTTCAGTTATGTTACAATATTTGCAAAAAGTAGTATTAACAGTTTTTAAACTTGTGTACTTTAATTTTTTTGCTTTAGTTCAGTATACTCAACGAAAAACATGAATTGCAATAATAAGGCATTTGTTTACACAAGGTTTTTAAATTAGATGCAATAACTCTATAACTTAACTGCATTTTATAATTCTCTGATAAAATATGAAATTTAAGTGCTTAGGTATCTATATTTGTATTTATCCAAAAACAACATAGTGTTTATAAACTAACTGACAAAAATAAAGTGTGTATATCTTTTGTTTTGTAAATTACGATGCATCAAACGTACTCAACTTATTCAGAAAAACAACTTGTAGTGTAACTAATATGTTTTCTCTTATTGTATATTATAAGTTTATATGTAAGTACTTAGAGAATGGTTAACTAAAATCTTTAAAGCTGAAATAAATATCTTATTCATAAAGTTTGTAAGACAGGAACACGTAGATTAATAATATAAATTATACATAATTGTTTTAAAACTTTTAGTTTTTTAGGAAAAACCTAAAATATAAGTCGAAAACATACTAACAAATTAAAAAAGTGAGTAGTCAAAAACACTCGAGGATAGTTTTTTGTAGAGCCAAATTTTTGTGGTTTGTTACATCTAACGTGTTTTATAGACAAAGTAACATCAAAAACAAAGTTTTTCAACAATTATTAATACTTCCCGTTACTTTTCTATAAAATTATAAGTTGGTGCTTTTGTACGTAGACGTAGTTTTTGTATCAATTTCAATAGTTATAACTTAAAAAAAATGCTACCTTTGGTTTGTATACTGTTTTGTTTTTAAATTTAAACTGTTATGTAATCCTAGAATTTAAAAAACTGATTTTAAAATATTAGAAACTGTTTTTGACCGGTTAGTTATAGTAATAAGCTTTATAGTTTGATAAAGACTTTTTAAACCTATTTATAATACATAATTAAACTATTAAACATTTCAGTTTGTTTTTGTATAACAAAACAAATAAGATTTATAACTGGTTTAAAAACACAATTATCAAAGAAGATACTGGTTTTAAAGTAAATTAGTAAGTTGTTCTTTTTAGTCTGCCAAAAATAAACACAAATATTACAAATTAATATTTTTTCAATAATAAACATGAACTAAACTAACTGATTTTAATCATGCAGTATGTTTAGTACATAACTGTATTATTAGCTTTTAAAATTACTTAATACAAAAAAAAGTTATAGCACGAAAATATTTGTTTTAATTGTTTAATAGTCGAAAAGATCTTTTTAAACACTGATAATTAAATACTTTCAAAAAAGCTCACTATAAACATAAAATTGATAAATTGAAAAAAAAGATAATGGCTTCAGTCAGTGATCACAGATGTTTTATACCTATTAAAATGCGTACTTTATACTTAAACTAATTTTTTAAACTTTTTTTTATAACACTTAGAGTATAATTTATTGGTTTTTCCACTAGTCTTTTAAATGATTTATGTATAAGTACCTAAAATATTGTTTATTAACTAAATTTAAAATATTTTTTTTTGTTCATTATTAAGTATACACTGACCTTATAAACACTTTTATAAAACATTACTACTGTATATTAGCAAACAATTTCTATTAGTTTTGCAGAAACGTCGAAAACTAAAGTTGATTACTACAAACTAATATAAAACATCAAGTTAAATAGTTACAAACCAATCAAGCGTTTTATTCATCTCTTTCGTAATACTAACGTTTTCGATCTCAAAAACTGGAATTGCAGGTAATAACTTTGACATTTGAATAAGAACTTAAAACCGACAAAGTATTTAGTAAACTTTAAACTCTTCATAAAACTTTCCGATTATATCTGAAATTATAAGTCGGTGTATTTGTGATGTACAAAAGTAATTTATATATTAATTTTGTTGTCAGTAAACAAAACAAGGATGTTACCTTTGAATTTTATGCTAGTTTTTAATAGTGTTTTCAGTAATAAATATATCTAAACAATTTTTATTTGTTACAAAACTAAAAGCATTTATGTTATTATATAAAGAGTTTTGTTTTTAAAACCTTAAGATGTATATAGTTGATTTTTAGTTTGTAAAAACTATTTTTAGCCAGCTAATTATAACAACAAGCTTTATGTTCTAGTAAAGACTATTTAAATATATTTATTTTTAAAACATATTTAAAGTGAGTGGGTGTCACTTTTGCACTAGGGGACACATTTGCACGGCGTAACTTTTGCACGAGTAGATAATTTTGCATTGCGTCACTTTTGGACGACCGTCACTTTAGCACGATGAGACACTTTTGCACAACGTCACTTTTGCACGAGTGTCACTATTGCACGGCGACGATTTTGTACAAGCGTTATTTTAGCACAAGGGGATAATTTTGTACGCCGACACTTTTGCAAAGAGGTTCAATTTTGGACGAAGAGACTTTTGCACAGGTTGAAATTTTTTTATTTTGTTTTTTTATATTTTTTTTTTATATAATTTTTTTTCTTGTTGATTTTATGGTTTTTATTAGGTATAAAAAACATTAAAACTTTGTTACCCCTGACCGTTACTTTCGGTTGGTAATTTTTTTCTCTTTTTTGTTTTTTAGCACTTTTTTTGTAGTTTTTCTTTTTTCTTTTTACTATTACTGTTACACTAACCCTTACCCATGGTAAGTATTTTTTTAATGCCTTTTTAGATATACTTTTTGTTTTTTTTTTAAATCCTTTTTTCAATCTTGTGCCAAAAAGAACCTTTGTATAAAAGTGACTCTTCGTGCAAAAGTGACGCTGTGCAAAAGCGTGCCCTTGTACAAAAGTGTCTACGTGCAAAGTAAACCGTACCTATTTAAAGTATTCATTGATTTAATTGAAATTTTTGATTGTTAGAAAAATAGTCTAAGGTTAATACATACTTAAAAACAGGTATTTATTAAAGAAATATACTAGTTTTAAAGTAAATTAGTTAGTTAAGTTGTTTTGGTCTGTCAAAAATATGCACAAGGATAACATGTTTATATTTTTAATTGATAAACATGAACTATACTAATTGCTTTTAATCATTCAGTATGTTTACTATATAGTTGTAAAACAAGCTTCAAATTTACTTAATACAAAAATTAATGAAACAGCACAAAAAGTTTTCTCCTAATTCTTTATTAGTTGAATGGGTCTACTAAAACATGGATAGTCGGAAAAAAATACAGCTTTTTTATGGTTTGTTTAAATTTAGCTGCTTTATCATAGATAATTTTACAAAACATTGAATTAATAATTAGCTTTATGGAGCGCAAAAGCGAGTTGAATAAATCAAAAAAGATATTTACGATGCATTTTAGTTTTCTTTTTCTTTTTCTTTATTTTAGTTTATTAGGATTTCAAACTATAGCTTATTTGAAAATTATTGTGTGTACTATATAATAATTACTTTATCGTAACATAATACTTTAAAAGATTACATTAACTCTTAAATTTAGTATAACCTCAATTTCACAATTCAAATTAAATTCAAATTATTTGTACCTAAACTTAAAATTCTAGAAAGTTGAAAAAAAATACAACATTTTAACTAAACTTGAAAGTTAAAAAAAAACTTTTAACCTTTTTTTTACAACCTTTCTCATAAGTATTTTTATACTACCGAGAATTAATTTTATTTCTATATTTTGTTTTTGAAATTTTTATACCTATTTTAAAAACTTTTTATTTTCAATGTAGATATAATAGAAGCCAACAGCTTAAGTTAGCTAACATATCTAAACAATTCTTGCAACTTTACGGTTTAAAGTTACTAAAATAAAAGGTACTGCTAATTATATAAAAACTATCTACAAAAGGGATAACTACTTACAATATTTTAAAAAGTTTATTCAACTAAGATACAATTAGCTTGTACCACCGTAAATATACCTAAATGTCCTGCAATCTCCCAAATTTTTAAGCTACAGTCAATTTTTCCCATAAAGCTGAGGTACACTATATTATTCTTTTTTATCATCTAAATTTATTAACAAAACATTTACTTTTTGTATTTGTAACGCATACTTATCTAGGTGATAATTCAGATGTTTAATGCTTGTATGTTTACTTATATTAGATTATATTGCACAAAAATAAAAATTTAAAACTTAACAAAAATTTGAAACTTTACATTTCCATTCTAAATAATTTTAAAATTTTTTGATATACAACTTAAAATAAAATCTTCATCCTGATTTACGTTTATAAATAAGAAAAGTTTCCAATGATATAGAAAAACTACTAATTAATCAGATAAATAAAAAAAAGTATATTCGTAAAACTAAACTAATTCTAAAATATTAATCTTCATCCTGATTTACGTTTATAAATAAAGAAAAGTTTCCAATGATATAGAAAACTACTTAATTAATCAGATAAATAAAAAAAGTATATTCGTAAACTAAAACTAATTCTAAAATAATGATTAGTAAAGACTAAAAACATGTTTTATGTCAAAATTATGGTTTTAAAAAAAGTATAGAAAATACCACTTAAGTTAGTCAGATCTATCTTTAGAAGTTTGTTAGATATAGTTGTATAAACTTGAAACCGTCATTTTATAATAAAATGTTCAAAAATTTCATATTTAATTCTTTATTTCGGCAATACAAATTAAATACTAGATTTTATAAGGAAATTCGATAAAAATAACTTAAAATAAAAACAATTTTCGTGAAGTTAACTTATAGCGACAAAATCATAATTAGTTATTAAACTAACTTGCAAAAACGTTGGTTTCAAGACTTAAAAATGTTATTAAAACAGTGTTTATAACTATTTTTTTGTTTTTAGTTTTAAAACAATTTAAGAAAAATTTGTTATATGTTAAAAATATTATTTGTTCATGTGATAATAAAAACTGGTTATTGACTAAACTTTTCAGACATAACTTTGATTTAACTAAATCTGTTTATATAACAACTGAAAAATAGACATATTTTACGTAAGTTTTGTAAACTTAGATTTGACTTACCAAACGTCTTAGGTTTTTTTTTAATTTAGTTACACAGCAGGGTTTAAAATTGTTTTGATTATCGTGAACTTCAAAAATTTTTTTAGTTTAAAAGTTTGGTACAGAGCATATCAATTTAAAAGCTCAGCTCAATTTAAGATATTGCATTTAAAATGTAGTTTCAACAAGTGACAAAAGTTATTTTAACTCAGATTGTCAAACTCCTGTATTTTTTCATTCTTCATTCAAACCTTAAAACAAAACTATTAAAAGGCTATACCATCACAGTTTTTAGACAGCCAACATACTAAACAGAAGTTCTAAAATTAGCAAAAGTTTAACTAGTGTTTTTATAGCACCATTACATACTAGCAATTAATAAAATTAAATCATTAAAAATTTAAATGGGAAAAATAAGACAAACTTAGTTGGTTATCACTGGTCGGCTTAAGTTGTAAGATTTTGGATATTTTTATTTACAAAGATTATGCAAATGAGGCTCAGTAATAACACAGCAGATAGTTAATATTATTTAATCTCCTATCCTTAGCCTGTTCAACCTACTTACACAGTTATATAAAATGAATGGATTTTTTTTTCAAATAGCACCAAAAAAAGTAAAATACTAGTCAATTAAAAGCGACTTAGATCTGCAGAAGCCACGTTTTGCACAATTTGTTTTTATAAAGTAGATGCTGTATATTAGGTGAATCTAGATTTTTCTGACTTTATACTTAAAACCATGTTAATGAGTAGAATAGTTAATTTGAGTACTAAAAAAACTTCAAAGCTTGTTAGTTATACAAGCAATTAAAGTTACAATGAAGTTTTATTTATTAAATACAGAAAGTTATAATAATATACAAAGTTAAAAACTCAGTTAAACATGTTTATACTTTGCGTATAGGTGAAATACGGTATTAGGTAATTTCACAATAGTTTTTTTTCATAACTTATGGTTTGCACTCGCAAAATTTACACTTCAGTGTAAGAATGTAATATCAGTAATCAATCAAAGTTATGGGTTACCCACATTTCAAACGCTATTTTTGTTTAGAAATACTTATTTTGGAAACAAAGATAATTATTTGATCTAATTAAGTAAAAGTTTTATAATTAACTGATAGGTGCTTACCTGCCTCTCAAAAACAGATTTTTCGTCAGTTGATGGTTGAATGTTATAAATTCCTACTCAACTTTACGTATTAAATCATTGTAAAAATATTACTTTCCAATTTTTAGGTCGCGGTTTCCATTCTCAAAGCTAGTAGTCTTCATACTTATTTTTTGTGCCAGGTATCTATGACGTTTGTTTCTCCTATATCTTTGTGTGTATTAATATACCAACAGACTTTACTTTCGTAAAACAAACTTATTACAGCTAAATTATTTTCTCTATGGGCAACTAAAATCTAATCAGTAATGCCAGTAAGTTTTCAAACTAGTAAAGTTGATAAACCGGTTATTAGTAGTTTTTTTTTCAACTTTAGTTTATTTAGTTAAAGTTTGTCAAAAATAATAAACTTATTGTTTAAAGAACCTACAGTTTTACTACTGAACAAAAAAAAATAAGCTGAATATTAGTGAAGTTTGAAATGTATTTCTAAAGTTTCAGATAAAGAATTTCTTGATGATTTCTATATTTGGATTGCTAGTAAACGGAAAAAACTTTTATAATAGTTTACTTAAAAGTGTCACGAATGAAATTTCAACTGAGAATATTCTTGTTCCAATTAAGTGAGTATTTTCAAAGTATTGCATAGTTACTTTAAAAGTCATTATTAAAATATTTAAACATATTGTTTAATTAAAAGTCCTTTATATATAATCATTCAACATTGGTTTTTTACAATTACTACTTGCCCGAAAAATTTAAACAAGAAATAAATAAATAATACATTGTTAACATTAAAAAGTATAAATGCTTAACGATAAATAAAATTTCTAAAAAAATAAATAAATAAGTAAAAGATTGTTAAATTTTAAAAAGTATAAATGCTTAACGATAAATAAAATTTTCTAAAAGAAATATTAAGCCATTGATTAAAAAATTATTATACAATATTCAAGATAAAAGCATCGTTCTATAAAAATACAACGTTTTATTTTTCAAAATAAAAACAAAGAATTTCATATGAAGTTGTTATACTAAAAAACAGTTTTATTTTTTCTACAAATAAAGTTAAAAAAAAACCGATCATATCTAACAAAACGAAAACAAGCAATAAGTTTTATTAATTTTATTTAATTTTGCTAAATCTAAAGTTTCTTACTTTTTACTTACTTTTACTTTTTATGCAACATAAACTTTCAAGTTAAATCTTCTTGTGCTTAGAACTTAAATATTATCTTTATTGGGCTAGATGTAGAGATTCTTCTTACAAAATTTTTAAGCTGTTATCACAACTACAGGTTTAAGGATTTTATAAAGTATGCCGACTGCACTAGAAAAGAAGTTGTTTCGAACAATAGAGTCATGTATCAGTTCAAGTACTGTGAAAATGTGCGTACAGCTGAAAGTAGCCAACCAGACCAGTACTTGAACATATGGGCAACGAAATGTGAAGCAGAAAGAGAGAACTGTAAAATATTATTTTCAAGATGAACACAATAAAAATACGATATATGAAGTTGATGTAACAGTTGGCTGCGAGGATACCAAAAGAAAAATTACAAAAGTATCTGTTAAAAGCCTATTCCAACTTATTGGTAAACCTAGAGCCAACCCAAAACAACCGTGCAATTTTTTAAGGTTTTTTTTTATAAATTAAAAAGATACAATAGTACGATAACTTGTTTCATTGTAGGAAATACTAAGCTTTTATGTATGTGCGTAAAATTATGATTTATTTGTTAAGTACATTGATTTTGTTTAGATAAAAGTTTTCAAACCAGAAAACAACATACTTTGTAAACAATATTTTCTTTTATCTAATCCTGTTTGAGAATAACATCAACTATATATTTTTTTTAACAACAGAACTGACCGTCAGATCATAAACTTTAATTAAAACCTCAGTAAAAACAACGTAAATTAAATATTAAGTGATAAAAAACATGTTTTTTTTGTTTTTTACATTTACAGTTTCTTACGACTTAACGCAAAAGTTCAATTGCAAAGTGATCACGTCATCTAATAAAACGGATGTTTCTGAAAGCCATTTGGTAATGATACATTGTCCTAGGATGAGAAATGGAAAACGAATCGTCAAGTACACGGAAAAGACGTTTTACAAGAAAAACAAAAAGTGCAAGTTTCACAAAAACTTGACATTTTCTGTTCCTATTTGTAACAGTTCATACAAGTTACAATATAGAACATTCCACTTTTATGTTTGAACAAGAACAACTGTGATGTTTTGCAAACTTATGAAACTAAAATACCATATTTTTGCAAATAGACATCAGCATGTAACGTTTATTATTACATTTGTTTTTATTTGCATTCTCAGGGCTAATAAACATTTATATATAAACAACTTTTGATTTAACTGGTTCCACAACATACTTTTTTTTATACAATAACACATTTATTGTTTTGTTTTGTGCTGCACTTGAATAACTCTTTTTTGAAGCCGTTTCTTTCTTAAATATGTTTTTGCAAGTAGACATTTAGATGCAACGTTTTTATTAAAGTTGTATTAAATTTCTTTAAAAGTTCTAAAATCTTAACTTACTTGCTTCTAAAATACTCCTTTTTATACAGAAATATTTTTTCTTCTTGTGCTGCATTTAAAAAATTCTTTTTTAAAGCTGTATCTTTCTGAATAAAACAATTTATCTTTATACGTTTCAGAACTAATTTATATTTTCATTCAACTATACATGTTTTAAGCTAAAGCTTTCTTACCTGTTCAAAACATTAAATCTGTGTCCAAGTAAGTTTAAAATATAAGCATAGGTTCTGGTACACATTGTGATTTTATATTTCCTAATAGTTTTTTTTCTTCTTAAAAAAAAAATACTACCTTAGAGTTTTATAAAAATATTAGTCATTAAGAAAGAGTATGTTAAGCTGTTTATTATTACGTTATACTGACTTTAATACTTATCAAAACCTTTCTACATAAATTATTTTAACACAATTTTAATTTATAGAACCAAAAGAGTGGTGCACTAATTTATTAAAAGGAGAAAGGTATAACTTTTTTTTTAACTACAGCTTACTTGTATTTTATATTTCATATAACTAGACTAGGCGCTACTTGTCACTTTGTCAAATAAAAATTTCAACAGTTTAAATTAGGTATCAATTAGACCTACATACTCTTTTTTTTTTCAATTATTTATTAGTTTTAGAGTTTTAGCCCGTTCAACCTTTTTTTAAGAACTTGATTTGTCCGAATTTGAATTGTCATGTAACATCGTCAAACTATTACATTACTATATTGTTTACTAAAAAAATATTGAACAGCACATAAACGAAGTTGTAATAAATTACCTATCAAAAAAGTCATTAAGTTTT
The DNA here is from genome assembly GCF_965202585.1 of Thalia democratica. Classification (NCBI taxonomy): domain Eukaryota; kingdom Metazoa; phylum Chordata; class Thaliacea; order Salpida; family Salpidae; genus Thalia; species Thalia democratica. Next base: position 1,694 of record NW_028140324.1, on the reverse strand, counting down.
AACATGTATGTAAATTCGTGTAAAAAGTGTAAGTAGGTACAACAAAACCTTTGAAAACAAAAACAAAAAAACAATATGGAAGTTGTTCACAAAACTTGTTATAAACAATTAATTGGAACAGTTGTTAAACACCAGTATTTAAGACATAAACTGTATCTAAAACTAAATAAAACTCACTAGGAACTTCCTGTTTAAAAAATCTTAAATTTATTTTTTAATACTTTCTAACTATTTACATACTTTAACACAATTAAGTAAAAACAAAGTTAGAAAAAGCTAAGATATTTCAAAATCTTGTTTTTTTATAATGTTAAGTCCAGTTTGTTTAATAATATTACATAGCAGGGGCATCGCGTGGGGTGTTGCACTGCCGCAACTGCACCACCTTGAAATTTTGTAAGAAAAAAAATAAGTATCTATAACGTTTTGTTATTTTTTAGAACGAAATCTCTTTTAAACTCCAATTTTGAAAACGACCATTTTGCCCACTTCACTGCCGCAAACTCTTAGCTGACTGCCGCAAATGAACTCAAAAAAGCAAAATTTCTTCAAGAATTACCGCAAAATCTATATCTTGCGGTAAGTAAGTTAAGTTGAAAATTCCCTAAAATAGAACTTGCTTAAGTATCATCTACAAGCTATTGTAAACATAAATTAAAAAACAAAGCTAAGCTACTGCAAAGTGCAAAGGATTAAACTTAAGTTTATATACCCACATGATATTTTAAATTTAAGAGATCACTTCTATTAAAACGAAACAATAAAAGAACAAACTTGTCATAAATTACATATTTTGAAAAAAAATAGATAAAAAACCTAAATCACCAAAGTCTTAAAAATTTTATTTTTTATTTTAATCTGCATACATAACCTTAACTATAACTGATTATTGTTATCATAAAGTTAATAAAATGTTTAATTGAATTATATTTAAATGTAAAATTTGAGTTCTGAAAAAAATGTTAAGAAGTTTATTATAAACTTCTAGTTACTCATACAGAAAAATAATATAGATTTATATTAAATAAAAATTAGTATTATTGAAACAGTCATATATTTTAATAGAGTAAATAGACCTAACTTAGAAACTTTGATTACTTAGAGTAGTTTAACATTTTAGGAAAATTTAGTCTACTTAATATGACTTTTGGTTTAATTTTTTCATAAACAAAGCAAAATTTTAGATAAAATTGTTGAAACATGGTTGCCTTGCCTCATAATCAGGATTACTTAGAAATTAAAAAAAACTCAAGATGACCCAAGATAAATTAAAACAGGCCAAATTAGAAAAATATTCAGGCTGACTAAAGCAGTTTTTAGTTTTTTACTCTGAAAATAACAAGCTTATTTAAAATTAAAAAATAAGTGTTTTACCCTATGGCCACATGAAAACTAACTAACCATTTTTTTTACTGCTATAATGGTTACATATTTATAATTTATCTTTAAATTTATTGAAAAGTCAACAGCCTCACCAACCAAACTTAAAAAAGTTGAGCTCCTGATAAAAATACTGTCATCAAAATGAAAAACAAGTTAAATTTAAAAAAAAGAAAACATACCCTTAAAGAACTATTGAATTTTTAACCTCCAACAAAAAAAATATTAAATTTAGAAAAAAGATTAATAAAAATCTTAATGTTTGTAAAAAAAATTGTGCAAAATAGTAAGTGGTAAGGGGGGGGGGGGGTGTA
>NW_028140323.1:0-29778 GCF_965202585.1 Thalia democratica | reverse complement strand
ATTCTGAGTTTTTTAATCAACACAGTGGTTCATGCGTAATGCAATGATTACGAACTAAAAAACTCATTAAACACAAATAAAGTTACAAGGTACCTAACTACGTAGCTAACTTCAGAACTAATTTCAAATTAAATCAGTTTTACTTTTTAATAACCATCTACAAAAACTAGTTAAACTGGAATTTTATTAAATACCATGTTTTTATTCTAATTTATAATTTTAAAGGCTCAGAGTAGATTTAAATAATAAAAACTAGATTTTTTAAATGTAAATACGATTATTACAGTGAAAATCTTAAAGAGAAGAGAGAACGCGGGCAACCGACTTCATTTGTTGATCTTTGGGGATATTACATCGCCGTGCATTTGTTTGGTGATGATGTGAGCATGTTTAAACTTTATTTTATGCAGAACATATAAAGTTCTATATTATCAAATACATCGCTTGTCGCTAAAATTTAGTAATTTCAAGCGACTAGCTTCTACTTTAAATTTCAAACTTAAATCCTTCTCAATTTAAGTTATTCAAAAATAAAAGTTTAGTTTAAAAAGCTATTTGTTAACGTTAAGACTTTCAGATAGGAAGTTGGGAGAACGACAAGATGTCTACAATGAGTGACGTCATTAGCAAAGGAGAAAATCCAATGCCGTTGATGGCTTGTTTGAATGTAAGAATGGCCGAATCTGCTGTGAAATTTCATGGTTTACAGTTAAAGTTTTGCAGTAAAAAGTAACTAATGCGTTTGAAAAAATAATCTAGTATTAGCGCTATGATTTAAATTTTTGATGGACATCTTTTACACACTATTATTTTTACTAGTTTAAAAACCAGAAGTTTTTAAAATACTAATTTTTTGTTCACGATTACTATCAATTAAAAATGCTATACGATCAAACCCAACATATCATATAACAGGGTTTTTCAAACTCATTTTTATAATCGCCGACTTAACAGAAATTTAAAAATAAGTAACCCTTCTCTTTTTTAGAAATTCCCCTTCACTACTTATAACCTGTTTATGATTTAGTTTTTGTACTAGTCATTGCTTCATGATACTTTAAATAGCAACCAAGGGGTGATACCTCTAGAAGACCAGGTATATATCAATTAAAGCGTTAAAGTACATTAAAAGAAATAAATCATGTAACTTAGTATAATTTGAGAAAAACGGCCTTTTGTTGTTTATCCCTTTTACTTATTGTTATTAGATTAGTAAAAAGATATTTATCAAAAAATTTTTTAAGAATACAGTTCTTTTTTAATTATCCGATTTTCTCTTATCCGGACAGTTTCAGTCGAAAAGAAAATTCAAAACATTTCCAATTTAAACAAAAATATTTTTGAGTGATAGAAATATTTAGGCTTATACTAAAAACTTTGCTAAACTTTCATTAAAAGCTAGGGTAGTTGGAACTAAAAATGACGGATTTTACTTGTTTGACTCTCATTAAACGTACATCGTTGTAGAGAGTTAGTAAGCATGATGTTTTCTACCTTAGAAAAAGTAATAAAATAATTTTAACTAAACATAGATTTTATCATTTATCATTTTACTATCTATTATTCATAATCAGTATTTGTTTTTACAATAACACTTTTATTATTTGTTATGCATAAAATACAGCAGTTATATTATTTTATACAAAAAAAGATATGTTGTACTTATCCGGAAAAATGCTTATACGGACATGTAAAATAAAAAATCTTGCCTAACATGTTATTAAAAGTAATAAGCACTGTAATAACTTTCTCAGAAAGTAAAAAAAATGTATTTAGTTTTTTTTTTCATCTAATATATTGTTAGATTCTTAGTTTATTAATCTTTTTTCCGAAAAAATAGTTGTTTGTTTTATCTTGAAAGCACTTAAAAGTAATGCAAACTAATGTTGTTTCAACAAAGAGTGGCTCGAGTTTTCACCTTTTGAAATTGGACTGCCAAAATACGCTTCCTACGTACCAACCAAAGATTTTGACAGCAAATTTTTCATGGGAAATAAAACTGAAAGTTTCGATGAAGCTCCACTACATTTTTTAATGGTTTTTAAAGTTTTTATTTAATTAAAGTATCTGTTTAATACTTTTTTCGAATAGTTTTCTTTTCAATAACGACGTCACTTTCTTTTAGTTTGTTGTTTAAAGTTATGCATTTTTAAACAGTTTTTAAGAGCTAAATACAAAAAAAGTAACTTTCAACTTTTAATAGATATTTTGCTTCTAAAGACTCCTATAAACAGTTTAAGTATTATTCGAAAGTTAAAATACTTATACAATAAAAGTGGTGTACGACTCGATAACTGAAAGGTTCCTTTGTACACCAGGTCCAATAACCAAACTTTTTGAGCGTTTTTTATCATTCAATAAACAATATATATAAAAATAATTGGTGCACATTGGTAGTAACTAATGTATCTGAATAATATGTCTCAGTTGTAATATTTAAACTTTAAAAAACTATAATGATCAAATGTCATTAGCACTCACAATATTTAACACTGTTTGATTTCAAGCAGTCTTTTTTATTGCTATCCTATTTTAAACTTGTTGCAGCAAATAATAAGTAACTACTAACTTTTACTTTAAAAGTAACAGTTATTCATTGTTTTCAAAAATTTTGACTAAATAAGTATAAATTAATACTAGTTTTTAATACACTTACAGGGCATATGGGGAAGCGCCTTCGCAATTATCTTGCATAGATTTGTAAATCAGCAAAAACAAATTGAACCAAATAAGTTAAACGAAGAAGCTAAAAAGATTTTAGAAGGTTAAAGCTATAAACTCAAAAACTGGAACATTTTAACGAAAAAAAAAAATTGTATTTGAAGTTTATAATTAAAAATTTTATATAAAAAAGAAAGTTCTTTTTTAGCTCATATTTATGTTTTAGATTTTTATATTTCAAATGTTGTAAACAGAAAAAGAATCTAGCCACAATGAAGATGACAAACAAGTATGTTTTGATAGATACTTTTACAAAATATTACAAATAAGTTTAAATAAACATCTTACATAAATTTAACTACAACATAAATACAACAGGTCAATAAGAAAATCAAATGTAATAGCTTTTTCGACAATCTTTTTGAGGTAAGCATAGACTTTTTCTAGCTTAGGTGGTACATAATTCTTGAAATAAAAGTTCTTATGTATTTAAAGATGTTATTATATTATGTTTAAACTTAAAAACAAAAAATCTTTACAATAAATTTTGTTTACTTTATTTTTTAGATACCAACCACACTTTGAAAGTGAGATAATTAAAAATATAGTAGTTTTAAGCACTTTGTTACGTGCACTAAAGATACATGATGCATGTATTTAAAATATAAACGTAATTAAACTGAACTAAAGAAGCTGTATAATACGTTTTGAATTGTTCTTATGTTTTGTAAAAAACACAATTTGTAAAGTATTTTGAACTTTAAAGATTAAAACAGTTTGTTTTATTTAAATCGTGAATATTTAATCTTAGTTTGTTTATAAGTTACTAAATAGAAAAGCTATTAGGTTGTTATCATACTTTATAACTCATACTTTAAGTTTAAGCTCCTTTTTTCACTAGCTGGAATGTAAAAAAAACTGGTTTTTAAAATGATAAACAGCTTTATTGAAAAACAATTTATAAAAAACAAATTTCCAACTATTAAGTAAAAACTCTGTTTCACACACAGACAAGAAAATACACAGCTGGTAGAGTTTTGAGCTTTATGCGGGGTTTATCATGGGCTAACAAGTACCCACTAAATCCTTTAGACGTTAAGGATATGTCACCTGTGAGGGAAGGTTGTTAAACGATGCTATTATGTATCTTAAAAAGAAAAATTTAAGTTAAATTTTAAACTAGCTAGAGATATATTTCTATTGCAATTTTAGATTCTTTGAAATGATTTTTTCTTTACTTTTCAACGTTGTAGAAAAATTTTCAATATATCATTCTGTTATATGTTTTAAAAGTAGATGATTAAAGCACTACATGAATTAGCAAGAGATATGTTTTATAGTGCAACTTTAAAATTTCTTGAAGTACTTTTATTTACTATTTACTTCCAAACACCATAGAAAAAAGTCGAGTAACTTCATGGTTATGTTATTAAAAACATACCAACCATGATGCATACAACAACAAAAAAATACATATAATTAATAAAAATAATTAATAAAACAGCTGAAGAGTTTATGGATTTAGATGAGGCAACAGACACTTCTAACGATCAGTTGTTGCTGGCCGATGCGGGGTTGGCGTTCAATTCTCCCTACCCGCTGCTGTTGAGACCTCAGAGGAAGGTTGACGTCATCATATCGTGCGATCTTAGCGCCAGGAGGAGAGATGATAGCGATCCTTTTGAAGTAAATTAAATTACTTAGAAAAAAAAAATATACCGACCAAAGGTAAGAGTTAGGGGTGACAGTGATAGTAAAAAAAAAATAGAATGAAATATTTTTATAAATGAGAAAATAAATTACTGACCAAGGTTATAGATTAGGGGTGACAGTTAAAATGAAATAAAAAGTAAGAGATTAATTAAAAGTTTCAACCCGTGCAAAAGTGACCCTTCGTGCAAAAATAAACTTTACCGAAATAAAATCTATTATTTATTAATTAATATTGTGGCAGTTTTTAAAAAAATTAATGGTTTAACTTATTAGTTTATACACATTTAGGAGCTCTATTTAGCTGAGGACTGGGCAAAACTGCACAAGATTCCGTTCCCTACAATCGATCGAACTCTTTACAAAAGAGAAGGTATGAAGGATTACTACGTGTTTCACGATGCTGACAAGCCAAGGTGCCCGATCGTCATTCACATACCGATTGCTTCGGTAAAATTCAAAACCCATTCTGTTTTTGGTAAGAATATTGAATAAATTTTTATAAGCATAAATAAATCATAGTAGTGCCGCTCTAAGATGATTGTGAATACATAAAATTGTTACTAACAATTACTCAAAACCCATCCTGTGTTTGGTAAGAAAATTAAACACAATTTTTGAAATGAAACAAGAGTAAATAAGTTGTTCTAAGACAAACACAAAAGGAATTTTTTAGTTTTTAAAATAAAGTTGTGGTGAGCTTTAAAGTTTTGAATTTTATTTTTTATAAGACTGAATAAAGTTTGTGTTATAGTATACTATATAATAGTAAAATATCAATAAAAAAATATCCAAGTTTTCATAGACTATAGTTATGAATGTTATATTACGTCACTTTAATTTTTGCTTAACATTAAAATATTTTAAGACAATATTTAGAAATTATTTAAGGTGCTAAAAGAGAAGAAGGTGATGAATCTGGACATATAAATCTTTTTGGGAAGGGTAGCGATTATTTGACTGAAAATTTTACTTATGAAAATGAAGTATATGACAAGCTGTTCAATTTGATGTACTTCAACACTTCCTGTGCTAGAGAAGTATGTGAATGATGTAAATTAAGGAAATAAGTAGTATTTTTAAAAAAATTTAAAATAACCCGAAGAATACTATGTTATATTTTATAAAAGAAACATTCTGCTTTTAAAATTTACAAGTGTTAAATAATTTACTAAAAAAAACTTTAACGATTTTAATTTTTTCAGGCTATCTTTGATGCTATAGATACAGCAACTGAGAATCTTCGTAAAAATCCCGACAAATGGAACAATTGATATGTGAACATTATCAAAACATCTTTTAAATGAGAAAAATTAATGAAAAACAACTAATTTGTTTTTAATTTAAGGAAGTTTTGAACAATTATTAAAAAATAATTTTTTTAATATACTTTAATTAAAAACTTTAAACACTTTTTTTTCTAACTTTGTTCTCAATACAGCTTGGTGTTATAATAATTAACTTAATAGTTTCTATTTTGAGAAATCTAGTACTTTTGTTTAAATCTAGTTATCTTTTTATTAACTGTATTCAAAACTTGTTTTTACATCGATTATAAAAACTTGTGCATCATACTTTACCTTTATTTATTATTTCTATTAGTATTTTGTGGAAGTGTTAAAAGGAACAATTGTAATGGCATATATGCTGATCCAACCAAACAAGTTTTACAATTTGACTTTAAAATAAATAAAAGTAAATACTAGCATTTAGTGCTTTAAGCATTTAAAAGAATTGATTTGTTGTTTGAAATAAAACTATAAAGTAACTTAAATTTTACATTTGCACTTAGATTTCATTGGTTTTTTGTTCATTGTTTAAAATGTTATTAAAACTTTAGCTTTTTAAATCATATGTCTTGTGCATTTAATCTTAATAGTTTATTTATAATAAAACAAAATTAACAATAAGTATCTCTTGTGTCTACATACACGTTTCTGCTATCTTACAGCTCTTTTTATTAGTTTTTTAAAGTTTTAGCATTACTAATATGTAACTAGAAGAAAACAAAAATACTTAACCTAAAAATGTTTAACCTTGTGAAACTATTAAAAACATTTCTTGTTTTAAACATTAGACGAGTTTCAAAAACACGGTTGTTTGCTAATATACTAATAAGATTAAATAATATGAACGTGTTACCTTATGTTATTTTAATTTTATAACTTTCGTTTAGAAATTGTAACTGACTGTAGTTTGCTTAAAAAGGTTAGCGAAGCAGCTTATAGGTCAAAAAAAAAAACACTCAGCAAAATTCTTTTAACTTCGATAACTCAACATTTTTGAAGCTGCTATAATTGACAGAACTATATTACAGACACCACAAAAGCAAAACATTAGTTTGGCGTCAACAATAATTTTAGATAAATTTAGAACGGTAGTTTTAACATTTATTTGTTTACCTCTGTTTGTTGACGATCAGTTCAGTGTTCTTGTTTTTCTTACTGCTCTAAAAAGTTAGATTCGTTGTGGGTACTTTCCATTTTTGATACAACAAATCTAGTCGTTGCAGCAAATATATCAAGTCTTCACTTTGATCTTACATTGATACATATTTAAGTTTTTATAAAATAGTTTTAATTAGTTCTCTTTTAAACATTTTCTTTAAAGTATTTAGTTTTTCTTAATGTTCGAAGTTTCTGTTGATTAAGTATAGTTTAAACAAAAAATTATAAATAAACAGAAAAATAAATTTATTTTGTAACAATTTATCTATTATTCAAAAATAAATAAGACAATAGATTTAATAGCTTTTGTCTATTCAATTGCAATAGTTCATAAACGTAAAGTTTCAGTTTTCTAAATAACATAACTAGTTTAGCATGTTTAAATTATTTTTTTAGTATTACACGGTACTTATAGTACTTAATTATTTTTATTCTAATTTCAAACCAAGTCACGTATTTGTGATTAGAATACAAACTAGATTATTTAAATAAGCCTTTTTGTTTAAAACCATTTTTTACTGGCTGCATAGTGCACAATAATACAGATCGGAACCTGTACAACTTAGTTTGTAAACAATAAACAATAGTACGTCCTTATTTGTAAACCTTTCAAACACTCCAACTCAATTTCGTTTATATGTTTTAGTGTTTACCAATAACTTGGTTAGCCACTAAATAGTATATAAAGTATAACTACATAATAGGCAACTTTTATCAGTTTTTGCATAGGTTGTATTTTGTAATCTAATAAAATTTTGTTGTCTTATGAGAAAATTCCTTTAAAAGTTGTGTAAAAAAGGTTAATATAACAAAAAGGTTTTCTAAGTATTTAAACTTTCTAAGTGATAAATAATAACCAACTCAATTAAGTTAAATTTCGTATGCTTGTAGTACAGTGTACAATAATCACTGGATAACATCTGAAATTTTAATTTTTATAAGTATAGCGTAGATGACTAACCAAAATATCTAAAAGTTTTATAGTTATTTCATATCTTCTCACAAATTAGGATAGAAACAGGTTAAATAAACTTTAGAAGCTTTCGTTAATGACAACATTTTAAGTGGATATGTTTACTATTGTTGTTTCTAATGTGTTTTATTTTGAAAGTTTTTGTTTTTTTAATTAAAGTTCTGAAAGCGCTTAATGTTTTTAAATAAAGTTTATAAATCCTTTCTAAGCAATTATAACAAAAACAGAAGTTATTACAAACTTTGTTAAAAGTTTTTTATAAGTTTGAAATCAAATTCAATTCAAATATTTAACTATTTTTAGAACGTTTTGTTCACTAAAAGTATACCTAGTTTCAATATAGTTAGTCTATAAATCTATAATCATCACTATAAATCACATTATTTTATTTTATTTTAAATACAAACCTAACAACAATATATAAAATGTGTTATACTTATTACTATGTTAAAATTTCTTTAATAATCATTAAGATGTTATATGTTTTACTAGAGTACAAGCTAAATAAAATAATAAACAAAAATAAATGTAAAATTTCATATAGTTGCATGAGCAATATTAAGAAATGAATCTAAAAGCATAATCGAAAATACTTAAAAAAAAAACGATGAACAAACCGAAACACTTTGCAACTGTCGAACAATAAATAAATGTCCTCTCAAAAATAAATGCTTAGTTGAAAAGTTCATATTTAAAGCAACAATCAGCTAAAAAAATGTTTGGGATCAACGGGTGGAACGTTCAAAAATATGGTACAGCCATATCAGTGATTTTAAAAACTACAAAGAAAAGGTATCAGAAATATAAAAATACATGTGGAAACTAAAAATAACAACATTGATTATAAAATAGACTGGAAAATAACCTTGCATATTTGCAAAGCCAAAAACCCACAAAGCATTCGCAGTACTTTCATACTAAAAAAGGTCGCGATCGCCAAAGCAGACAGAAGGGATAACTTAAATAAACGGTACCAGCTCTTTTATTCCTGCCCGCACTTCAGAAAATTCCACTTTAAAACTCAAGTCTTAAGTTGTCCGTAATAGAGGTTTTATGCATGCTCTTAAAAAGTTTTTGTGTAGCTAATATTTTCTTGAAACTAAATGTTTTATAAAAATCATTCGAGCAAAGTTTAAAATTTTCGTAGCTATCACAAGTGCAAAATTATTAAAATCTTCAATAGTTAAGTCATAATTAAATTAGCTTTATTAAAACGCATCTTAACTAAAGCTCACTTAATACTTTAACTATATTTTATTTAAGCAATATTTACTTTAAAAATCAACTAGAAGAAAAAAGAAAGCTACATACAGATTTTTTTAAAATTATTATTTGTGTTGTTTTTCGATTTTTAAACTTAACTACATTTTAAACTTTACCACAATTTCAATCTTGATATTAAAATTTAATTTATTTTATGTATAAGTAAAGATTTGTTTATTACTAAAAGTTTTTATAAAAAGCATTTGGGTGGGATTTTTAATTTTGATAGCTATTACAAATACAAAATTGCTTAAATTTTCAATAGCTACGTCACAATTAATAAACTACGTTAAAATGCATCTCAACTTTAAACTCACTCAGTACTACTAGCTACATTTTTACTTAAGCAATGTTTACTTTGAAAAATAAATATAAGAAAAAGAAAGCTACATACAGCCTTTATTATTGTTCTTGTTGTTGTATTGGTTTTAAAGCTTATCTAAAGTTTAAACTTTAACATAAATTCAATCTTGATATTAAAATTTAATTTGTTTAGTTTTTAAGGAAACGTTTTAAGTAAAAATTTGTTTTTATTTAATTGATTTAATGCTACTTTCCATGACTGTTGCATATCTTTTTGAATTTATAATTACTGACGAAGTTTTTAACTGAAACTTAGTTTGTAAAATAAACTCTTCAAAGAATAAATCTTAATTTGGATGTATTATATTAAATTTGCTCGCAAAATTTTTAGTGTAAAATACTAAATTTTAAAACCAACATAAAAATTTATATTTGTTGATTTAATTCAAGTTAAAAACTTTATCAAAAAATAAATAAAAACGTGTGTAAAGTTTTGTAAATAACACTAACAATTAAATAGACTCTTAATTTGTTTATATATTTGAAAAATAAACATTATGTGCAAATAATACGTATTAAGAAAACTAAAAATAAAGTTTAATTATCTTTATACTAAAGTATCAAAAGTTTAAAGTATATTCAAAAAACAATATCATATTAAAGTTTAAAGTTGATTAATTAGATTACGTAGCCAAAGCAGATATCTTTTAACAAAAAGTTTTTAGTTCTTGGTTTGTTTACTGATAATGAAGCCAACAAAAAACTTACTTAATTTGTTAGTTTTGAATATAAATAATATTTACATTTGTTAATATTTTAATCTAATACAGTATCTATGTTCTTGATAAAGTCTATACTTTGATAATTAAAAGGATTTTTTAAACAAATCGCTAAAATGTTTTTCTCAATAGTTTTAAAAAAAGTATCAAACTTATTTTAATGTTATGTTTGTTATTATGTTTAAAAAAAATTAAACAAATAGGTATGTTGTAAACTAGCAATGTTTTTTGTTTATTTTTGGTAAGCTTTTGTAGATTGTCATTTACTTTTAGACTTTCTTACATAAAAGAAATCTTATTTGCACTTATTGTAAAGTTAAATCTTTTAATTTTTTGTAAAGTTTTATTAGAAATATCAATAAGCTACAGGAATAAAAGTGTCGAAGTTGAAAAAGCAAATCTGAGTCATCTTTTTATATTTTTTTATTACTTAAGTTTTAATATGTTAAACTACAAATAAATACGCTTATTTTTCTTACATTACTCACCTTAAAGTTTAGATACAGTATAAGATTTCTTTAAAACAAAATATTTAAAAACACACACACAGTTTCAAAGCATAGATTAAAAACACATAAAGCTCATCTTCTCAAACAACCACGTGACCTGAAGTCTTTGAAGCGTGAAATCGGCTTATCGCTAATTGATGATCTTCGTTTCCATGGTGACTGCAGCAGAAAGGAATTGTGACGTAACTGAGGTCTGTAATCCTGACATATTTACAGGAAAGTTTTTGATTAAGACTGAAAATTTTTTTAAAGTTTAAAAAAACTGTGAATACTTCCCATTAGCACGCAACTGAATTTTTTTTTTCTAAATAAGTTTTGTTTTAATTTATGAAAGGAAATCGTAATTTTTATTATTGTAATTTGTTCTACGTTTCTTAAACTTTGTTAAGTATATTTAAAATAAAATAAAAACATGCGATTACAAAATTAAATGCAAGCATGTAAAATAAACTACATGATATGTATGCAACGCATGTTAGTTTTTAACTTTTTTAAAGATTTAAATACAAGTATAAAATTAAAAACAATTTGTTAAATAGAATTTATAAATTAGTTTTGTTTAAGGCTTAAAATTTTTTGCAACTTTATTTGTTTATCAACTTTGTAAAAATAATATATTTAGTTAGTTTTAAAGTCTAAAATCTATTATTAAAGCAAAATTCATATATTTTTTTCAAGAAAACCATTAATGCATTTAAAATTTCTACATGGTAAATTCAGGTCTAATGTCCGTGTAATCTTTATCAATGACACACAAAATTTAATTTCCGATATTTACTTCAGCAAAGCTTAAATGTTAAAGGTTTAATTTGTGTGAAGCACTTTATGAGTAATTCAAATCGTTTTTGAAGTGATGATTTATATGTAGTGAAAAAGCGACCAAAGATCAAACACTGTTTGATAAGTTTAGATTAAATAAAAGAAAATAATTATCAAACTAGCAAATGTCCAAGGTCTGTTGAAATTTTAAACCAAGGCTGCTATTTCAGACTTCGGTACAGTTTTTGAACTGTTCTATGTCAATTAAAAAACTTATGCACTATTAATTTTAAATCATCAAAATTTTTTAACATACCAGTAACTAGTGATCCTTGGGAGTGTGCGAAAATAAAACCACGCGAGCTAAAACACTGCTTCAACAGTTTATCGCTTTGAAGTTGCTTAACTCAATTGCTACTTTAACTTGGCAATAGGCAACACAACAACCCGCTGTTTTCAAAACGAGAGAGCGAAGCAAATTTCGAGAGAAGGTGGAAAGAAAGTGGCGAGTGCATTTCGTTGCAAGCAGATTAAGCGATTATGCTCGGCAGAGATTTTCAAGTTTCAATTATGAAGTTCATAGTTTAGTTTGTGATATAAATAAAGAGGATTTATTTTTATCAAGCACAGGATATCAAGTTGAAGCAGAATCAGATTGTTTTGATGGCAAGGTTATTTTGTGGAAGCTTTGAAATTTTCATAGGTACAAATTGATTTTATTAACTGTGTTTAATTAAGCTTTTTTTTATACTTATGCATTAAAAGTAAGTTAAAAAGTTTATTATCGTTAAAAAACAGTTGGTGGCAGTTTTATTTTCTGCAAAGAAAATTTTGCATTTTAATTTGATTTTCTTGTTGCTAGCAGACTTATTGATTGTGGAAAGCCAAACGTTTTTGCAGTTTAAAGTAATTGTTTTCCAACTAAAAACAGTTCAATGAATTGTGAAATATAAGTTTTTTTTACTATTTTGTGTAGCATAATACGAAAAAATTTAGCCTATATGTAGCCTTATCAAATTTAGCTTATTATAGAATTTATTAGCTTTTATTTTACTTTTTTGACTTTAAATAACTTAAATAAAGTGATGGTAAATAAGTGAACCAAACCGTAAATTTCTATTGAAGTTTATATCTTCACTAGTTCAACAAAAGTATAAATTGAGTAATGAATAGCTTATTAATCTTTTAAACATCATGACATTTAAAAATAATATTTGCTTTTTCATAAGCACAATAACATCACTTTGTTCCAGTTTCTGTTACCGCTTATAAAATGATTTATTCATTAAATTTTTCATGAGATAAATATACCATTATTTCATTTATTATGTATTATTTTTTTGTATAAAAACCACTTTTAAACCGCACTAACCTTTTAAGTAATATATTTTTTTGTAAAGCGTAAATTATTGTTCAAATATTATTTTTTTAGTGTTTTATTTGTGGCCCTTGAATTATACATCCTGAAACCAACAAGTTTAAAAGTAGACTTTAATCTGTTTTTTTTTAAATTTATAAAATAAAATATTAAAAATGAGAAATAAAATCAACACGTATTAATTAACACTTAAACAAATATCTATTATAATCATATAATTATTTTATGCTGGCTTATACTGTGACTTAATGTTTTCGATAGATCATTTTCGTTTCTACAATGCAAATGTGTTATAAATAAGATTTATTTTATACATTTTTATTTATTTAGCAAACTTACCAAACTATTAAATTCGTTTAACCCAATTTGCTTTCAAAGCATAATTTCTAAATGGTTACTGTTAAGTTAATAATAAACAACTATTTGTTTATAAAACAGAATATATTATCTCCTAACGCTTATAAACAATAAAACTAACCAAATCTAAGCTTGAGTCATTTTTAACACTCAGATTTATTTTTATGCAACAAAACACTCAGTGATTCTAAATTTTAAATTTACCTTTCCATGCTTCGCAGATTGAAAACAAAACTTTGTTTTTCTTTCACACGCAACCAACAGGCGCTTGACAGCGAGCCAACCAACCAGCAGCTACCGAAATATGCTCGAGGAGGCAGCAATTACGAAAAGTTTCGATTGCAACGCAAACAAACATTCCGAAAAGTCGAAATAGTTTTCGCGGTTATCGAGTTTTTGTTTTAAAAAGTCAAAAACGTTTCGTTGAAGTAATTTGTAATCACTAGTCACGCTCGTTACAAGTGTTGCACGCTTGTCATGCAACATGTTGGGTAAACATTAAAATTTAAAAAGTCTTCATAAACAGTAATGAGTTTTGAGCAGAAACAAGAATAAAAGAAACGTCTGAAAGTTTTGTTTATCAGTACGACATGTGCAAGATGAATATGAGCTTGCATAACAAACTCTTGTTTTAAAAACTCAAAACAAACTAAAGTTTCAGAGTTTGTTCAAGTGCACTCAAATCACACAGCATAAACAAAACAAACCAGAATTTAATTAAAAGCACTGAATAAAGTCTATTTTTATCGTTTCGCGCAAAAGCGGTTTAGATGCACAATGAAAAATGTTATTTTTAACGCAGACGAAATCACTTGAAAAACGTAGCCACACAGTTATCTCATACCTCATGCTTTGTTTATGAATTACGTTTATTTTGATGGATTTTGTGTCACTCGTAATTATAAAGTACACGGCAGACGTGTAGTAAAAGCGTCTGCAGGCGCAAATACCTTTCTGCCGTATGAATTATGTAAGAAAATTCGACACTGAAATTTAATACGCTTTCTTGCATATGATATTTAAAATGAACGTTGCTATTTGCAAAGTTTTAGATTCTGAAACGGCAATCTGAAAAATTCTAAGGTTAATTTTTTGTTTTAAGGAAATTTTTTTGGTTTACTAATTGATGCATAAGTAGTTACAAAAAAGGCATTTTTTTAAACGCTTGCTCAAACTATAAACAATCGATTTGCCTTAAGGATATTTGTATCTTTAAACAATGTAAACGATTATGATAATAATCAAAACGGTGAAATTTATTCAAAGTTTTTTTGACAAGCTAAATGAAAAACATAAAAAATTGATCAATTTGTAAATAATCTGTTTTAAACATCAGAACACGTCTGCAGAAAAATATGCTTGTTGCAGGCGTCAATAGCCTTTTATATTTAGTAACATAATTAACAATTAACAATTTTTTGAACTGTTGTGTTCTCATTAAAATGTGGTAAAAAATAGGTTATGTTTAGTAACAAAAGAAGTATGAAACAACCGTCAAACCAGCATTATTGCTTGGCATTGAAACCCATTTTCGACAGCTTACTTGGTAAAAAATTACAATTAAAGTTGCGTTGTATTTGTTGTTTCGTAAAAAGATAAGTTGCAAGTAAGATTTTATACGGGCTGAATGCGTGGCTTGTTAACAAATAAGCTAATTGACTCTCATGGTTACTCTATTAACACTGTAACTAATTATTTTAAAAGCAGTTGTAAAATAAAACGTAATTTATCATTAACTTAATATTTTTTATTAACAAAAAATGTAAAGTTGTTCAACCAGAATTTTGGCTTGGTTTCTATAAACTTGGAGTTTAAACTTTTATTTTCATTTTTTAATAGTTAATCATTCTGGACAAGACGTTAAAAGGTATCCGTGGTGTGCGACTCGAAAACCAAACGGTTCGTTGTGCACCAGGTCCTAGAACCAAATATTTTGAGTGTTTTTTTTTTGTTTTTCAATAATTTATAAACTATAGAACGCAGAGTTATTTATTAAATGTTCCAAAGGTAGACAACTTTTTTATATGAAGAAACGCAGAGTTTTTCGAAATTTTTAGTGTTAACTGATTTATATTAATAAATTAATATTTTATAAAATAATACTATATAAGTGGTTAAGATAAAGTCGATATGAAATATATTGTACAAATATGCTTGACAAGTTTAATGAGAAACCTACGATAAAAGATCAAAGAAAAATAAACGTTTTTGGTCAGAGTAAGCCTAATAAATTACTGTTAAATAAGTTATGTTAGACTCTTGTGGTAACAATTTTTTTTGTGGTTATTTCGCTTGCACAACAGTTTTTTTAAATTTATTTATTTGTTAAATTACAAAAAATGTTTGAAATAAATTTCTTTTTAAAATTATTTAAATTTAGGCTCACTTACTATTTAAACAATGAGCTTTATTATTTTTTTGTTGTAGTATTTACTAAAGAATTTGTTTTGATCTTTTAGAAAGAGAGAAAACTTAACTATTTTCGAAAAGCTTACTTATATATATAACCTAAGTGTTTTAAAAGCAAAGTTAGTTATTTTTCTGTTTCTATATTTAAAAATAAAAGTTATATAAATAAGTTAAAAAAACAGTTTGCAATTCAAATAAAGTTTTTTAAAAGTAGGCTTTTAGTATCTTTTTTTTAGTAATTTAAATGCAATTCATTTTAATAAATTAATATTTATGCTACTAGCCGAGTATTGCAACAAAGCCATGGTAAAAAAAATTTAAGACGCTTCAAAGTATATTTTTTAAAAGTATTATTACGTTATTAAACTACTTTAGATTTTTTTTATTTATGCTGGAACTTAAATTAAGCCATTTAGCTTTTATTAAAACTTCTCTTAAAAGCTAAGGTACAAATTTTAAATCTAACAATTTTTTTTAAATAAATGTAAAACTAAATTAAAAACAAATACATTTATACTTTATTAAGTTAAAAGATAGGAGAAAATATTTTATTCAAAAAAGTTTGATGTTTAATACAGAATAATAATACTTCTTAAATCTTTGTTCTAAACTTGTTAAACTTGAGATCAGTTTGTCTGTTTAGCTTTAAAATTACTATAAAACATACTTATAAAACAGCTTTTTGTTCAGACAGTGTAGTTTGTTATTAAACGACAACGAAAAAAAACTTTTAGTTTGTTATTAACATGATCTTAAAACTAACTTTTATTCATAGCGCACAAAACAAAAAAAAAAAATTAAATTTATCACAAGTTGAAATCAACGTTGAAAACAAAAACAAAACAAATCGCCGTCGGTTAGTTCCGCCATCTTTCATCTCTGAAGAAAAATCTTCAAAGAGACCAGATTTGACAGATTTGCAAAAAAAAGACGGATAATCTGGAGCTCCATCTTTGAAAATCCTCAACTTTTTTTCCTCTTTCACGTTTTGCTTTCTCAAGGCGAACTTCAATGCCAACTTTTAGAAGCGCGCGGCTCAAAAAAAAAAGTTAGTACAAAAATGAAAGCTGTTGCCTTTTTTAATTCTTTCGGGTGTTTGAATTGCGATCTCGTTGATATTTATCTGAAAATTCCGCACTAAATGCCTTTTTGATGCTGAAAACGTGTTGAGGCTTTCACGAAGGTCGTAATTGAGGATGAGCGCAAAGTAATACGCAGCTAATTATATTTAAAATGGTTATAGGCTTAAACTTAAGAAATTGAAAACAAACTTGTGCAGAATTTTTAAAGAACGCATTAGCGAGCTCATGCTAAACAAGTTTAGAGGTATATAAAGTTAAATTAATTTAAATATAAAACTTAAATATGTTTGCGAAGCTTACTATTTATACAAAATTTAAAGTTAATTTAGGACTGTTTAAACGTGCTAAAAACTTAAATTAATAGCTTTTGAAATTCTGGAAAACATGTTAAACTATGTTATACAAAAACTACAATGTTAAAATATACTCAATTTAATCTTTTCAAACTCAACTCTATCACGCTCGATAAATTAATTACTTCAAACTCTATTTAATCAAATTCAATATTTTACATCCGGTTTCTGTTCGACCGTTTAACTTGCAACAAGAAAAATCACCAAGCAACACAGCACTGAATTATTCACGGTGCTTGTTGCCATGCAAAAGCGTTGCCATGCGAAACCGTTGCTACACACACCCTCGATCTAAACTAATTTGTTTATTTGCGCTTATACTCGGGCCGCTTTAATGAGGTTAAAGTTGCAAAGTTGTGAAACAAACTTGCTTAAATGACACTTTGCCGTTGGTGCCTGTAACTTAATAAGCATTTTTGGGTCAAAAACTAGCTTTTTTTTTTGCTTAATAAACAAACAGGTTCTTGGTTTGTTGTCGGTAACAACATTTTTGCGGATTAGCCGTCGGTTTAACGTTTTCAAATTTTAATTAGTTAGAAATTTGCCAAGGTTAACGGCGGTTTAAAACCTGTTGTTATTAAAAATATATACGTAAACTGTCGCGTTAAAAATGTTAATCTTAATTGATAGCAAGTTGCTGTAATGACATTTAATATTGATTAAAAGTGTTCAAATTGTAATGATTTTTTGTGTTTCTCTAATGACTTTTACCTCTTAGTTCGTAAATTATATTTGATAAAAATGAACTGTTTTGCACATCAATTTCTTAAAAGTAGTGATTTGCTAGACATACAAGATTCAATCATCTAGTATGTTTAGTAAGAGTTGCCATTTAGTTTAGTGCAATGAAATGAAAAATACAAATGATGTAATTTTATGCTTTTCTTTAGTACCACAGCCTTATAACATATTTCAACTAAAAAATTCGTACATAAATTTTTTAAATACAAATTAAGCTAATACTAATTGTCGCTTTAGTTTTTATAAATTATGTTTTGCATAGTTTTAACAAAAAAAAGACTCAATATTGTTTAAAAAATCTCAGATGTTATTTTAATTACCAACTTGAAACATATCACGGTATGGAAAGCCACATGCGCAATGAAAACCTTACACCAGCTTTTCATCGTAATTATGACGTCACACTTGACGCTTTGTGACGTGTGCCGGTTCGACGGGAGGAGAAAATGGTCGTTCTGCCACGAGAGGGAGCTGGAGAGAATACCCGATGACGTCATGAAGACTTCGGAGAAACTGCTCCTTCAAAACAACTACATAAGCGAGATTGATGCAAATAAATTGCTTGAGTTTAAACATTTAAAAGACATTAATTTCAACAACAACTTGCTGGAAAGAATGCCGTGCCTGCCCGAGAAGTTGGAAGTGGCAGAGTTCAGCGGAAATAGAATCACAACGCTTTCAGATTGCTCGAAACTGAACAATCTAAAAATGCTAGACCTTAGTTTCAACAACCTCACGGGCTACAGTTTGCGAGGGGGCTTTTTTGGAGAATTGAAAAACTTGCAGCACCTGAACTTTGAAAGCAACGATTTAGAGAACGTTCCTGCCAAACTGCCGAGCAGCCTGGTCTTCCTAAACCTGAAAAACAACAAAATAAGAAAAATCCTGAAGAATTCCTTCCTGAACGTTACCGACTTGCGGGTGCTGAGCCTGGAAGGCAACCTGATCCACGAAATTGAAAGCCACCCGTTCGCGAACCTGAACCACCTGAACACGCTCAACCTGAACAACAACCTGATTGTTGAAGTGCCACGGAAGCTGCCCGGAAGTTTGAGCAAGCTGCTCATGTCGAGGAACAACGTCGAGTATTTGCACGCTGAGTGGCAGCTGAGTAACATGCAGGTATCTGTTTGTATTAATAAGTTGTGGTGAAAATTGCTTTAAAATTTAATGAACCTGTGTTGCTTTGCTTGTGTTTTTTTCTTTAACATTAAATATCCAAGTTGTTATCAATTTGTGTTGTATTGATATTGAACAGTTTTCAATTATAAAAACCTTATAAACGTTTTACTAAATTGTAATTTTTTAAATGTGTTTATCTACAGTTACCTGCTAGTAAAAGAGCTACAATTGTAAATTTGATTTGATAAACTATAGCTTCACTAACAATAACTAAACAATGAGTAAGTACATACTGATAATTACATAAAATAGTTTGTATTTGGTTTTATTTGAAAATACTAAAAAACACACTAAAAGTGGTCCTTCAGTTGTTTAAAATTTTTACATCTTTTTAGGTTTTAGACTTATCTCACAATCGCCTGAAGGCCGCCGAAAACGGTTCATTGGACAACGTCGAAATGGCGATGGTACATGGCAACCAGTGGGTGTGCGATTGCCACGTCAGGTACGTCGCTTCCTGGTTGCTAAGCAACAAGTTCCCCAGCAACAGAAAACCCAAGTGCGCGACACCTGAATACCTGGCAAACGTGTCGCTGGTAGAACTGCAACCTGAAAACTGCGAAAACCGACACTGGCTCATAAATGACGTCATAGTCACCAACACGTCATCAAGCAGCGTTTCGTTGTCGTGGCAACCAAGAAGGAAGTCCCCGGATTTCATTTCGACTCGAGTTTTTGTCGGTAGAGCTCATACCGAAAACGGCCTCGACCAGAGATTGAGGGCCGAGAGCCTGATGACCGGCGACTCGACTTCAAGAGATTTGGTAGAGGACGAAACAATAAGAATAAAGAACCTGACTTCGAACGCCACTTACGTCATGTGCGTCTGCGAATCCGACCAAACAGTTGAAAGAGTCCTCGCTTCCCAGTGCTTCACGGTGAGAACCAAAGTAAAAGTTTACGAAACTTCGAAGGAAAGCGACGACCGAGGGCACGTCAACTTAATACTTGTCGTCGTCGTATCGTTTCTCCTCACCTCATCGCTAGTCGCCGTCTTCTACTACGTCAAGCGTTCGCACGAGCTCAAGAGGGAAAACCCCCACGACGAAACTGACTCCATACAGTATTACGAGGCGGCGAGGGAAAAGAAGATTTCAGACGAGGGAAACTACCTGGTGCCTCGGGTGAGTTTCGCGGAAAGGGGGAGTAACCCGGGAAAAGTTAACCGAGAGGGGAATTACCTGACTCCCATATTCCGTCGCTCATTGGCGGAAGAGAACATTTCGAGGGAAACCGCCTACATGGTGATAAGCACCAGCCCGCGACCTCACGTGACCACGTTTCGCGATTATGACGTCATACAGCCGACGAGCGACGTTTCGGATAAAAACGTTCAGAGCTCGTCTGGCAACACAAGGTTTGTTGTTTGAATGTTTTTGTTATCCAATTTAATTTTATTGAAGTCTATCCAAATATTTACATTAGTCAAAGGGTAAGCTTCAAAATCCTGTAACTAGTTTGCATATTTGCTTAGTCATCAAAATTAGTTTTACACTTTTTTTTTTAGTTTTCTTAACATAAACTCTTATTCTTAACTCACCTTACCCGAACATATATGAAAATTTAATAGTTTAATAGTTAAAATTAAGGATTGCTTAAAAAACATATTTTAAATAAAATATGCTAGCTCGGCAAATATGAAAATTACTTACAGGTTCTTTAAGAAGCTACCAAAGTCGAAGGTCACTTACTAAATTCATTGTTTGTAATTCAGTAGTAAAAGTCTAATTGGCGTATTAGTTTAAAAATTCTTAATATCAAATACATATTGTTATTATTTGCTATTTTTATAAAGATAATTTATATTACTAATAATAACTAATAATAAAGATTATTTTTTTATCTTAAATACAAAACTTGTTCATCCTGAGAATACTTTTGTTCTAATTTTCTATATGCTTAGATTAAGTTTAAGTTATATTCAGTTTTTCTAGAAAAGGAACAGAACAAAAGTAATTAACATATCACAACAAGTTTAACTATCTACTAGATTATATAAAAATAATAAAGCCAGTTTAACTATCAGACGCAGCAGAGATCAATCAAACAATCACGACACTCGTAATGTTGTGACGTCACAGTTGTACGATCATCTCGACGCTCCAATGATGATGAATACGGATAATTTTCAGGAGGATTACAGCAAACTGTACAGTAACGGTCAGGACTGTGTTGTCTGAAGTACAAATTTAAAAAAACAAATTTTATTTTGCAGTTAAGAAAAACACAATTAATTATTTAGATGAATTTAGTGTTTTTACATTAGAAAGATGATAATCTACTATTTTATTTTTAGTCGTTTGCTTATGGATTTATAGAAAACAGTGCTAAAATATAGAGTTTTAAAGAATAGTTTTCAAAAAGTGATTTAAACTTAACAACTTTTTTCAAATTTTTTCTTAGTTTACTGTTTTATTATTTCTGCAATTTTAAAACCATTTATTAAGTTTTTATACATTATTTTTCTTTCAATCATTATAAGTTACATTATACTTTACAATGACTATTTATATGTGTTCTCTAGAAAAATTTAAGATTTTGCAAATCAGCAATCATTTTCATAGTTTATTTTTTAATTTTACGATTAGTTGTTTCAAAACTTGAAACTTTAAAATATAGTTGTTAAAGAATATTGATGTTTTCATTTTAACAAAACTTTTTAAAGCCTTCTTATTTATTTGACTGTAATGAATATTTAATTTGTAAAATTACTATAAATAACAGTTTACAAATTTATTGCTTAGTCTTAAGAAAACCTTAAACTTCAAAAAGTTTAGAATAGTTATTTGCAAGTCAATCTATGCTAAATAAGTATTGGTCTTTTAACGAAAATTAAAACTGAATTTACATGTTAACATGAATTTGACGTAAACGTATTTTTTGTCTTATATTTGAAACTTTAATTTAGTTTTACTAAGCAACTGATCAAATTTCTTAGTGAACTGAGTATTATTATAACTGTATTTAGTGTAAGACTAGGAAAAAATACAATATTTTTGTATGATGTTATGATAAAATAGTTTAAAAACTTTTTAATCAGTGGTTGTCATAATTTTCAAAAAATAAGCACAGTTTATAGCTATATGAAACATCTGTGCACTTTATTAAGATAAATTAGTAAGCATTTTTTTCACAAAAGTTTATTGAGTATGTTCGAATGTATGTGTTACTAGACAACAGAAAACACGAAAAAAGTTCTTAAATTATCTAAGAAAGAGGTCGGCAGTCTTATATAACTCGCGGGCCAGTTTTCCTAGAAAACATTACTTCCGGGCCGCACTGTATAAAAGAGCTCAGTGTATTAAAACGCTTACAAAAAAAGTTTGATAAAATAAGCAAATGTAAAGCATTTAGAGCAAGTAATTATTTATTAAAGAACCTTATTGTAGGCTATTGGCATTAAAACTTTTCTTTTTACTGTTTTTTAATAGGTATGTTTTGAGCTTAAAGTACCTCGCAGACCAAGTATTTTGACTTTTAGGCCGACCAGCGATTTGATCTAAGATAATATAGATAACTTCTCTAAAATATATTTCAAATTTTCGTTGAAAGTTCTGCGTACAGTAAATTATTTTCTGTGCACACTGCCGTAGACATATGGATGTTATATATAGCTACTATAAAACAAGCGGATCTCAAAATAATTTAATAAAATTTTAACTGAGTATTTAAAACAGTTTTATAGTAGGTCTGTGCAGTAACACTTTTAATATACTAATCATATAGTTTTAATATAGTAATTTACGTATAAATGTTATTAAGACTTTAAGTTCTTTAACTTTTATGCTTTTTAGCCTTAATAATAACTAGTAAATTTAAACTATCTTATCATGGAAAAAAAACTTTAAACGTAGATGTATTGATATTTTTTTGTAAAATATGGTAATTATTGCAAAATATGACCAAGTATGGCAAGTATGGCAAATGTTGGCAAAATAGGTTCTATTTTAGGAAACATCTATAGCTTACTTTATAATAAATAAAACATCATCATACATAATTTAACTTTTTTAACACTCTATTTTTCCATTTATTATATCAACTTTTGCCTTTCAGAACTTATCTAATCTTAACTTAACTAAGATTTTGTCCCTAATAAGATACTTAAAATGAAGTATTTACATTAGGTGCATTTTGTTTGAGCTATAATATAACTCTCTAAGAAAAAATACTTAAACTTTTGAAAATAAATATACTTAAACAACATAGTAAAAATGAATAAAGTTTTATATATTCAATTATAATAACATATTATACTAACATATTATAACTTATATATTATACAATTTATATAATAAATAAGTACTTTCAGGCCAACTTGAGCCTGTTTGAATTTTTTCATTCTGTTTAAAAATGACAGGCTTTTATGTATTTTTTGTGTTAAATTAAAGATGTTCTGTAACTTTTGAAGTTTTAAAATATTTTCAATGATTATTTTTTCTTTTATTATATGATTCATATTTTTATATTTTATTTTTACTTCTCAATTTCTATTACAGTGTTTTTTTTTTTGTTTTGAATTTACTATATAAGTTTTATTATAATCAGGGTAGCCTTTTTGCTTTAAAAAGTAGCAACTTAAGTAAAATTTGAAACAAAATAACTTGAAAATCTAAAAAGTAGTATTAAGTGTTTTAATAATTAATTATTATTTAGAATAAATAAGATTTTTTAAACAAAAGTTATGCAAAAAATTAAAATTTACTTTAGAAAAATGTACTCACTAAAATACTTGTAGCAAAGATAGCTAGAGTTTGCAATTTAAATGAAACCTTTTCAACATAAATTAAGTTATTTACATAAAAACATAAGTTTCTAAGTAATTTAACTTGCTAAATAAAGTTTTCTGGTATTATTTTAATATTAATCTTTCGTTTCTGTAATTATATTGACATTAGTTAACTAATCTCTACAAGTATGTTTAAATTTATGTATCATAGTTGTATTTAGTACTTCGGTTTTAATGATTTTAAATTTTTATACTTTTCACTCATTTCTAAATTAATTAATTAAAGTAAGAGATAAAGATATAAAAAACTGTTTACATTAAAAACTATACTTTCTATTTTTACCAAATAAATTATTGCTTTGCAAAATTTGAAATCTGAAAAAAAAAAGATTTTGTGCAATTTATGTCGGGAATACGGATATTTGACATAATCTAAAGTTTTACTATTTTAACTTTTTACCAGGTTACATGATAATTTAAATTCGGGCAGTTCAAATTCCGACAATTCAAATTCCGATAATTCAAATTCTGATAACTCAAACTCGGACAATTCAAGTTCCGACAAACCAAATTCGAACAATTCAAACTTAGACAACTCAAATTCGGACAACCGAAACCCGACAATTCAAATTCAGTCAATCTATTTTCCAACATTTGAAACTTTGAAACTAAAACTCAGACAATTTATATTTCGATAACTCAAGTTCGGACTATTGAAGTTCGAACATTTTGAATTCCAACAATATAAACTCGGACATTTCAAACCCAACAGTTTTGACAATTTAAACGCAGACATCTAAAACTCCGATAATTAAATACAACAACATGAAATAAAGCTTTAAGACTTATTTATTTTTAAAGCAAGTAACCTCTTTTCAGTTTTTGCTATTAAGCCTTTTACAGCATAATTTATTTTGTATTGTTATCTCAAACATTGAGCTTTGATTTTAAAATAAATATAAAATATAGCACATTGATAACATTCAGCCTTCTAGAGCATTGTTACTTCGATGCTCCCCTGAAAATTTTTAAAGGTTGACACGTTCCATAATAAAATAGGGCTGACCGTTGCTTCCGGGAACTCCGCCCTGGTCTCTCCAAATTTTCAAAAAGAAGTTCTTATTTTAAAATAAAAAACTATTGTTCGACTGATGCTGACTTGTGGTTACATGACAATTCAAGTTCGGACAACTCAAATTTCGACAATTTATTTATTTAAAAAAATATTCAAAATACTATATCTCAATAAATAATATAAACTAGAAAAAAATTAGAAATACAAATGTAGATCTTTTTGATATCTACAAGCCCCTTTTTTTTTGCAAAATGTTAAATATTTTTCAAAATACTAAAAATAAATATCGTTTTACTTTATTTAAGCCATATCTCAAAAAATATGCAATTTTTTGCAAAAAGAAAAAAAATTACTTGTAGATATTAATATGACCTACATATGTATTTTTTATCTTAGACAAATATACATTACTTTTTTATTTGTGGCCCTTTCAATTTTATTCTTAGAATTTGAATTATTGGTATATGAATAGTCCGAATTTGAATAGTCGTGCACCCCTGATTTGTACATTTTTTTTATAACGAAAGTAATAATTTCAAGTTACACAAGTGAACTAAATAGATATTATTATAAGCATAACCACTATAAAAAAAAGTATTAAAAAATGTATTCCTATCAGTTAGTAAGAATGAATTTTTGTAGTAAAATTTTGTTAAGTTATTCGCCTCACTTAAAAAAGGTTGCTCAATTTACTGAACTGTAAAGAGCTTATTTAAATAGAGGTGTGCAGAGTGTTAAGTAATCCTTTAAACTTTTTAAAAAAAAAGCTGTTAACATTTTTTTTGATTTATTATACCAATATTAAGTAAATTCAATTTGTTTTAAAACTAGTACCAATTTTAACTAATTATACTCTGACATGCTTGAATTTTTGAATATGTAATATTTTAGTAGTTTTTGTTTAGATTTTTACGCATGAACAAGTTTTTTAATAACACTATAGATAACTTACATTGTTATGTACAGTTTAATACTTTATTTTGCTTGAAGAGGTCGCAATTTTTTGCAACCGAAACCGGTCGTGAAAAAAATATTTAATTTACACACCTCTATTTAAGTAGTAAAGAATTATAAATAAAAAAATATAATGTTTACTTTATGAAAGGTTTTATGTCTTTAAAAAAATACAAACATTTTTAGTTTAAAAAGTTGATAAAAATACTTATTTAAGTTTTTTTTTAATTATTTTAGTTTTAAAAAATCAAATAATAATATGGTAAAAAAGATTTTGTCAATTTTAGCTATAAGGCATCAAAATACTGAATTGTAAAACTTGTTTTAGCTTTTGCAATCAGAACTCGGGTCTTGGTTTTGTCACCGTAAGTCGGTCCTTGACTTCTTGTTAGTGACTACATTACATAAGTCTAGTTAGACTATTTAATTATTGTTTTTTATCAGTTTATTACGTATTTATGTAATGTATGTAATAGATGGAATATTTCAAGCAGTTTTTTGTTAAGTAATACTTTAAAGATTTCCGATATAGATTAAAAAAATTAGCTTAATAAAAAACAGTGGTAACTAATTTTTGTTTTTATGATATTTAATCTTAATTAAGTCAATTTATAGAACTACGCTTTATAATTAGTCAAATGAAGTAGCTGTCTAATTTGCACGAGCGTACAAAATTGCACGAGGGGTAAAATTGCACGAGTGCACATAATTACGGAAAGATACTTTTGCACGAAGACTAATTTGTAAGAGGGCACAAAATTGCGAGAAGTAAAATTGCACAAAGATACTTTTGCACGAAGACACTTTTGCTCCAGCAGACAATTTTGAGCGGAGACATTTTTGCACCGGTTAAAAACTGTTTATTTATTTTTTAATTTCTGTATTAATTTTAATTTTTTTTTTATTATCACTGTTACCCCTAGTGAACTGTTATAGTTTTTTTTTACTTTTTATATAATTTTTATTTTTATTTTTATTTTTTTTGTATTTTTTTTACTATCACTGTTACCCCTAACCCTTACCCTCGGTAAGTAGCTGTTTTCTTTTTATTTCTTTTTATTAATTTTTTTATTAATATTATTTTTTATTTTTTTATTTTTTTTTTATTTTCTTACTTTCGTGCAAAATTGATCCTTGGTAAAAAATTGTCGTCGTGCAATTTTGTTCTCTCGAGTAATTTTGTGGCCTCGTGCAAATTTGGCTCCGTGCAATTTTATGCATTCCTGCAATTTTGTTGTCCTGCAATCTAGTCCCTTCGTGCAATTTAGTAACCTGTGCTATTTAGACCTGTTCCCAGTCAAATGAGCATATATAACTAATAAAAAACTTAAAGTTATTTTTTAATCGGTTGATGCTAATGACAGTTTATATACTAACTAAAAAAATTATACATACCTTTAAAAACTATTTAATTTTTATGTCTTAGAACAGGGGTCGGCAAACTGCGGCCCGCGGGCCAAATGCGGCCCGCGAAGGGTAAATCTGCGGCCCGCGAGCACGTTATTTTTTTAAATGGAATGCGGCCCGCGAGAGAAATTTCTGCGGCCCGCGTGCTACTAAATGTGGCCCGCTGAGCAAAAATAAATGTTCGTGATTTATTTTCGGGAATTTGGTTTTGATTGATTAATATCGTTTTAAGTCCCTGAATAACATTTTAAAACAACTAAAAGACTCTATTACTTTAACTTGAAAATGTTAAAAAGACAGATTAGCATTTGACAAGTGATCTTTTATCAGTTTCACAATAACTTTCTTATTGCATCTGTAAATTATTAGCTGAAAAAAGAAGTGCTTGGATGCAGTAGGTTATTTATATAACATTTATTTAGTTATTTATATAACAAACTAAACGCAAATGCTTTCTATGTAATGCACAGTAATTAACTAAAATTTCATTCTGTATAGTTCAGGTATTTTGTTTATCATGTAATTAGTACCTAAATTTTTTTATAAATGTTTTATCACAGTAATTCATATCTAAGTGTGCACAAAAACATTTAAAATAGCATAATAATAAATAGGTTTATTTTATTTTCCATTTAATACATATTAAATTTTAGAAGGATTGCGTGCAATTTAAATTAATTACTATACACACCAATGTACACAGATGTTTAGAACCATTTTTTAAACCTATTTAAAAAATACTTAAGTTAGATTAAGTGAAGTTTAATCATATATATTTTTTTTTTCTACTTGAAAATCTTAGTGTTTACAAAACAGTATATATGCAGAAATAAAAGTTTACTTGTTATTTAAATTGGTATGTATACTGTTTCATTTTTCAAACAAAAGTTTTTGGTAGATCGAATTTATTTCTTTGCTTTCCACCCTAATATATATGCTATTTTTTGTAACTACGTATTTAAGATATATTATATTTAGTGATGGTAAATTTAGTAAATTTAAAAGTTGTTAATCAAAATAGTTCAAATTCAATTAATTAAGCAATTCAACTTTGTCACAATATTGGACTAAGTCAGTCATTGAATACTTTTCAAATTTCAGGCTAATTTAGATATTTTTTTAGTATTTAGCTTGAATTGCTTTTTTTTTCTAAAATTTAAATCTAAGTTATCAGGCTAGTTTTTGGCACTTATTCAAAACTTTTTGGTTTGAAGAGTGGCAAACAAACTTATGATTTATGTTTTGTTATACTCACAGTTATGGTTATGATTATAATATATTTTATTTTTTAAGTCTTGCAGCTTCTATACTTTGAAATATTATTTATATTAATTTATAAGTGTGAAAAACTAATGTTGACGTAATATCTTGAATTTGACAATTTGGCTACAAAAACCTGGAAATTGAGATTAAAAAAAAAGAGTTTTAATTTTTTTTTTTTAAAGCTACGATGCAGATATGAACAATATAATTTTTTCGTATGTGATTCAAATGATCCTTCCCTTCATTAATTTAATTATTAATTCTTTTGCCATTTTTTACGTTGTTTGATAACTTATGATACAACTTAATTAACAAAAAAAAAAACTTCAATCAAGCTATTGCACACAGAAAACTTTGATTGTAAATGTGCGTTAGACTTTAACTTAATTTTTTTTGTGTAAGTTTTTTAGAATCTAAATTTAATTTATAATTATTGAAGGTCAAATATTGTAGAAAAAAAAATTGTCTGATAAGTTTTAATTGCATCTAAAAA
This sequence comes from Thalia democratica, assembly GCF_965202585.1. NCBI lineage: Eukaryota > Metazoa > Chordata > Thaliacea > Salpida > Salpidae > Thalia > Thalia democratica. Next base: position 951 of record NW_028140323.1, on the reverse strand, counting down.
GTCAAAATCTGTTATTAGTTTAATGTTTCAAAGGTTGTGTAAATTTTTCTAGTTGTTTTCGTTTATCTGAAACTCCAAAAGTTTTGACTTTGTTTCAAGTGTCATTATATGGCACCACATTTCATAGATAACTTGTTTTTTTGTAGTACCAATTTAAGTTGCTAAGACAAATGTTTTAAAATATTTTCAATTCAAACGGTATCTCCTTTTTATTAATTACTTTTGCTACTTAATAAATGCCTTGAAATTTTTTTCTGATCAGTCTGTAGTTACTAAAGATAATAATGCGCTTTGTTAAAACTGACGTAAGCATTTTTTCGTTCCTTGCAATAACTCCTGACCAACGTTTTTATATTTTTATAGTTCGTCTTATATTTCACATTTACTATTTTTAAATGCAAAATTATTATTGCGATAAAGATTTGTTATAATGCTGAAAAAAAAAACTTCTTTTTATTAATGGGTTAATAAATTTTAATTTTTTCGTTATAAATATTTAAAAAACTTAAATATACATTCAAGCTGACTTATAACATTTTTTTTGTTTATATTTAATTCACTGTTAATAAACTTCGTTTTTTTTTTGTAAACTTTGTTATAAACAGGGTTGCAAAAAAATGCCTAGTTTAGAATTTTGTGTACTTAGACTAAATTAAACCTGTTTAAGACATTGTTGAAAACTCAGGTCTGTGTGAAATTTATTTTTCAAGTACTTTTAGTAAATCTATCAATACTCATAATAGTTTTATGACTTTAGTGTAGTTTACTTATTGTAATTTATTCTAGGCTACGTACATATTTTGTACTTTTTAATAATGATAATATTTTAGTTAATTATTTAAGCTTGATTAACAGCAATTTTTAAGCTTTTTTAACTTTTAGTAAACTTAGACTGGTTTTATATAACTCAAACATTTTTGCTGTTAAAGTGACAACTATGTAAAAGACTAG
>NW_028140322.1:0-29797 GCF_965202585.1 Thalia democratica | reverse complement strand
AACTAAAACATAAACAACAGTATTATTTCTGGCAAGTTTAAATTTATTAATAATTATATATTCGTAGCTTCATTTTAACTACAGTTTATTACTTTTTATGAAGATGTTTTGATAACCTTTATTACTTTCAAACCTCAAATATACTTTATTTTTCAGAAAAACTATCAAAAACTAAATTGAAAAGTTAAAGTTATATATTGTTTTTAAGAAGTTACATTTCTTTCTTATATAGTCTTACATTATAGGCGTTTAATTTTTTTTTGATGTTTTTACATTTATCTTTAAATTTTTTTCTGCAACAAAATTAAATAGTAAGTGATTTACTATAAAAAAAACGAGATTTTCAGCACAATCGATTTAAAAGTTAGTTGGCAAACTTTCAAATGTTTTTCGAATGACATTGAAAGAACTTTGACAATTCTTGTTTTTTATCTCAGGTTAAACTTGACGAATTATTATTTTGCTAAAATAAAACTGTTTACTATTTTTGTGTATGTAATATAGATAAAATAAAGTCTTAGATGATACAAGTTTTAATGTCAAACATTTCTTTAAGATAAAATAAAAACTATTTGACTATTTGATCTAAGTTTAAGTACATATAAAATAACTTTTTTAGTTTTTTTTTTAAATAAAAAAGTCAAAAATATCAATTTAAAACTTTAAATTATTTAAAGTTGTATAACTTTAGTATTTAATTTTGTGATTTCTTTAGTTCTATTTTTACCATTACTACTAATTATTATTCGTCCTTTTTTTAATTTATACTAAATTACTAAAATACTTTATAATATAAAATGATATAAAAAATAAATTAAGTTGGTTTAAGATAAAGAAAATGTTGTTTAAACTCTTTGACAGTATTAAACACTTTACTTAATCTTTTTTTATTTTATGCTGTTAGTTATATCTGTGAAAAACAAAACTTAAAACTAGACTTCCATTTTTTTATTTTTAAAAGTCTGTAACAGTTTATTAAAAAAAAAAAAAAATTTAAGGGTATCAAAACACTCGTCATGTATTAAAAAAATTAAATAAAAACAGTCAAAATTTGAAAAAAGAACTGCTTACTGTTAAACTCGATTAAAATTAAACATTTTTGATTATGTTTTAAGAATAATAATTATGTTCCTAAAAACGTAATTTTCTTATACATTTATATCTTTTCTTAAAAGACATATTTTAACAATTTTTTAAGGCTATTTTGCATTTTTTAGATAAATTTAAACTAATTATGTTTGTTTCCCTAGAAATTTGTCTGTATCTTATTTTAATACGTTAGTGCTGTGAACAATCTTAATCTGTTTAACTATGTTACGTAGAACAAACCTGATTTTTCTAAAACATCAATTTCATCTATAGAAACTTCTGATAGGGGAAAAAAAACTTCAGAATTTTCAAAATCTGCATTGTTAACTTTTTCTTTTGGGCTAGCTTCTATCTAAATAAGCGAACATATCATTTTTAACAACAAAGTAATACGCATTTTCATACTTGTTTTGATTTAATTTACCTTACACGAATAATCGTGATTTAATACATCAGTTTTCTTATACCAAACTTTTATATTACAATAATAAACGTATAGAGAAAAAAACAGATAAACGATGAGTGTAAAAAATAAAATGTTATGTAAAGTTTGTACACGCGTCACAAGGATACTTCGGAAGTGATGGTTAACTTTTGGAGCAAACAAACTAAAAAAATCCCCAGGTTCAAGGGGAAATAAAGCGCTTTTGTGTTAGATTCAAAATCGAGCTCAACCAGGTAGCTGCTTTCCAAATTAAAAGCACTGCGGTTGATCAAAACAAGCCGAATTGGGTGATTGAAAAATTTTGATTCGACTAAGCCGTGCGAAAACTTTAATTATCAATAGTTGATTGCAGATATCTTTATCATTGCTGATATGTTAATGTCTTTTAAATTAGAATAAAGTAAAGAGCTTGTTTCATAAAATTAAATTATTTATACTTATTTATCATAAGCAACAAAAACATCTTGAGCACTAAGTGTGGAAAAATAAAACTTCAAAACTTTAAATGTTACAAAACTAAATGTTGAAGATTCATATCTCAACGTAACTTCTGAACTAGTTTATTTTTACATCAAATCAAAAAAGTTGTTACGTGTATAAAAGTCGCTAACAGCAAAAGTTCCATATGTTAAAATTATATTTTTATTTATTCTTAAAATTAATACAAAAACTTACCTCAGAAAAGCTGTTTCCAGATGAAGCTAAAAAATGCATTCTAGTTAAAAACTTTATAAACTTTTGATAATATTTTAGCAAAGAAGTATTATACGAACTTTGCATCTAGCTTTAAAAAAGTTTTTAACAATTTATCATTTGTAAACCGTCATGATATTATAAAATGGCATATAACTTTAATCGTTTGTCAAGTGTTAATATCATTGATGTTAGTTGTAAATAAAAAATGTTAATCACAAACAGATAGAAAAAGTATTTACGGTTGAAAATTGTAAACTTGTAAAGCTTTATGTAATAAAAAGTATTAAATTAAATTTTCTATGGTTTTAAAGTTAAATACTGAGCTACAGCAAATAAGCCTTTAAAAAATAAAGTTCCCGAAAAAACCTAAACAAACATAACTTAATTTTTCTAAAATTATAAAAAAGTACTGTATTTAAAAAAAAAACTTTTGTTGTTTAACTTTTTTGTACGAACAAGGAGAATAGAAAAGATGCATCAAAACACTTGTTTGGTTTTCAACATTTTATAAAAGACAATCAAAACTGTATAAAAAATATCTTAAGGAGATAAAAAGCTAAGTTAAAACTCACAAAGTCTGCTAAGTTTTTGAGATAATCTTCTTTTTAAACGCTTCATTTGAAAATTTTAGTAATTTTTATCTACATTTTATAAACGAACAGTTTTAAATTTATTTAGTCAAAATATTGATAAAAAACTAATTTTCAAAACTTAAAACACTTTTGTTTTGAAAGGTTAAAATCTGAAGATGTTAGAAAATGTGTAGTTTTTATACAAATAAAGCTTAAATGATTCCCTTTAGTTGTTGATATGTACGAGGATCGTTCAGAACAAGACATTCTGAAGTTTTATAACTTTCAATGCTTGATAATAAAACAATTAGATGAATCTTAAGAACTAATCGACAATCTTAAAAAATAAATATAAGTTATATCTACTTTAAGGTAAAACTGTAAGTAAACTTTTATGTCTACCAAGTATATATTTTTTATTTTATTTTTAGTCTTAAATATTATCTATAAACTTTTGATACGCTGTCAAAACAAGTAGCATAAAAAACTTTAATAAAAAAGTAGCTACTTAATATGTCTTTGCTATTTTCTAGTTTGTTTCTTTTTATTAAAACCTGTCAATTTTACAACGTTATTATAAATTAAACGCTAATTACAAGCTAAAGTTTGAAGGGTAAATGCTTTATTAGTTTTGGATAACTTTGTAAACGTTTTCAGTTTGAGTTTAAGTTTTTAAAACTTTTTCTTTTATCAAAAAGGGGTTTTTAAGGGTTTTCTAGTATCATAAACACTTTTACATTCTGTTGTTTTTTAAATCTGCTAGCAAATATCTAAAACGACACTATATCAATGTTTAAAAATGCACCTTACTTTTTCGGATTTGGTTCAAAATAACGCATACTAATTACAATAGTTGGCTTATTAGCAGTGAAGAATGCTACCCTGTGCGGCTAGTAAATTAATAAAGTTTTTAACTATTTTTCGTTTTTTTTTCTTCCTGAGCTAAAATGTAAGTTTGTTTATAGTACTTCTGTTTTTGTTTTCATTTTTATATAAACATCTCAAAGTATATTTAATAAGCTTTTCTAAAATATGACTCAATCACTCTAAGAGAAGTTTCAAGAATAAGTACAGCAGTTGTTTTTCTGCTTGAAATACAACTGCTTAAACATATAGCTGTATTTAAAGTCATTTGATAACTTAAAGCCATAATAACATAATTCAAAACATAGTTTTTCAACCGAAAACAGGTTTACCTATATCTTCTTAAAGTTTCAAATGTTCTAGTAATTTTTCAATATTGAAAAAAGAAGTTACAAAGTTTTATAGAAAATTTCTTATTTTTTTATTGAATTTTTTAATTCAATATCACAGACTAATTGTATTGAATGCACAAATTTTGAAAGCATTACGTTCGTCAAGCATACAATCATGAACTTTAAGTCAAGTTAAAGTTTACATTAGAAGAAATTTATTAGTTTTAAAACCACTAGGGAACGAATCTAACCTTTTATAATAAGTTGAGACTGTACTACATTTTAAAAAGATTTACCTTTATGTTGACGTAAATAAATCTGTGAAATTCCGTAATAAAAGTACTGAATATGTTTTAAGAAAAAAAATTATAATTTTTGTCATCTTATGGCTAATCCTTTGCTAGTTTAAAGGAACTAGCACGTGACCTAAACTATTTATTAAATTAATTTAAACTATACTTCTAGTATTTTTTAGATAAGTCTTTATGTAAACTTTGTTTGAAATCATTTTTCTAAATTTAATTTTTTTATAAAATATTCAAATACTGTAAGAAAATAAAGAGATGGTTAGGTTTTAAAATAGTTCAAAGAGTTTTACCTTTAACGGTTTCAGTTTAGTATGAAATTAAAAGATAAAAAGGCAGTTTTGTATAAACACTTATATTAAGCCACTTAATGAATCCTAAAGTACTTTTAAGTGCATTAAGCTTTATAGTAAAACGCTTAGTAATTGAAACACCACATTAATACTTATAACCATCAGTATAAAAAGAATAAACAAGTAGTTTATAACTTTTAGTCGAAATTGTATACGTGATACATTAAAACCATTTTTTTACAACTTTCATTTAGTAAGTTAAAAACCATTAATAACTTCATCAATACTGTTGAAGACTTTAACATGATTAACGTTAATTGATAAAGTAATATATTTTTTTATAACTTTATAATAAAAACTAAAAAATCTTATTTAAGTTTGTACAAAATTCTGAAACAAAACTTTACGCTTGATTAAAATACAAATGTTGTAGTTCGCGTTACTGTTTGCTAAACATGAATTTTAAACATTACATAAAATACACCTTGTCACGATTTTAGTATTTTATTTTGTTTTTTTCAAAGTTTTTAGTAGTGTTGAGCTTTAATATTAGAATTTTACTTGCCTTGAGTTTAATATATTTTGGTTTGAACTAAAAATGTAAAGACATATACTTTGCCACTAAGTAGTGCTAGTTTTTATGCATACTATTACTTGCAAACAAACTCTACCAAATACATTACGTTAAATTTTGCTTCATGTTGAACATACTATTTTTATGCTCTTAAGCATTTTTTTACTAACAATTTTCTGTTAAAGCTAAGCTATAAAAAAAGTTTTAACAATTTTCAAAGTCCTCAACAAACTTGCTGGTTAAGAAATAATCTAGTAGTGTTTAGCTTTTTCTTTTAAAACAAAACTTCCACAAACAAATTCAAAAAGTCTCTTGAAGCTTTTTAGCTGTCGAAAGTTTTCAAACAGAGTTTACCGTAATAAGTCACAGCTGAGTAAGTTCAAATTGTCAAACATCGTAATTTTCGCTGGCTAATTTGTTTCTCACAATACTCTACTTTCTGTCTCTCTCATGAGTAAAAATCTTGGTAGCACAACTTGCTTCTCCTAACCATGCTCAAGTTGCTCTTTGTTGCCCAGTAGCGGTTGTATATTTATAAGTTAAGCTTTAGATGATGTTTTAAGAAGAAACTGAAATATGTAGTTCTAAGAGGTTATTAAAACTTTAAATAAAGTAAAATAAGCTATCCTTTTCTATTGGTGCCGATTTAATTTTTATAAGCTGCTAAAAAATCAGCAAAGTTAAAATATCTAAAGTAAATAAATATTTATTAAAAGTAAGTTCACCTAATCTTGAAATTCTTTTGCTGATTTAAAAGTATAAAAACAAAGTTTTGATTACTTTAATTTATTATAAACAGTATTTTGTCTAAAAGACTTCTATTTGCTTAATTCTTTAAATACTAGTAAATTTATTTGATTTAAAATTATTAAAAGCAATTTAATATTTTTAGTTTAACTGAAAAACCATCGAATTATAAAAAAAGTTTTCAAGAGATAAAATAAAGTATTAACATTTTAAAAGTATATTATAAAATTTTAAATAGTTTACAACATTTTTCTGTTACATGAAAGTTTAAATTCGGGTAGTTCAGCTAAGAAATTATATAAAAAAAGTAATATCACAGATGTTCTTGCGCTAAAACTTTATTTCAACTAACGGCGTTTCACTGCTCTCAAATAAATTTAAGAACAGATCTACGGAGTCTATAAAATGTTAACACACATTAGAAAAAAAGCAGAAAAAAGCATGTATAATTATGTATAGTATTTATCTAGGTAGTAACTATAAATGGACTTTATGGTTTAAAAACAAAGTTTAATACTTTGTTTTTAAACCATAAAGTCCATTTATAGTTACTACCTAGATAAATACTATACATAATTATACATGCTTTTTTCTGCTTTTTTTCTAATGTGTGTTAACATTTTATAGACTCCGTAGATCTGTTCTTAAATTTATTTGAGAGCAGTGAAACGCCGTTAGTTGAAATAAAGTTTTAGCACAAGAACATCTGTGATATACATTCCGATAAGCTTAGCTTATCAGGATCTCCAGGATTTAACGCCTTATAACGTTACATCTTAAAAAAAGTAATATATATTTGAGAAAAACAAAAATACGTATGTAGGTCTTATTAATAGCTACAAGGATTATTTTGTTTTTGTAAAATTTTAAATACTAATGAAATGTTGTAAGTTTACTAAGAATTTCTATATTTCAAAACTTATTTTAACTATATCTATTTATTTTTTTGCAAAAAATATAAAATAACTTGTAGATATTAATAAGACCTACATGCATTTGATTTAGATGTACTGTAACTTTTGAGTTGTGGCCCCTTTAACTTTTTTAAATAATTTGAATTGTCGGAATCTAGATCGTCAGAATTTGAATAATCGTGCACCCACATGCTTTCTCGAGAGAAAAATTGTTTTTGTAGAACAGAAAAAAGCCTTATGTCGGCTAAAGTTAAATATCTTTTTGATATGATGGTTAAAAAAACTATTAAAGTTTTTATTAAAACAGAATTCTAATAGTTTATACTTTTTTCCATCTAATTAAACTTTCTCAAAATTATTAATAACCCTAATAGATTCATCGACAAATCATTATTGTTGAAAAACAAACTTATATCCGAATATTTCTGTAAATGTTTAATTCACAAACTAACTTGAAATTTCTACAAAAGCTAGTTAAAAAACGTTAGTCTTATTCATAACTAAAAGTTCTCTAATTTTTAAAGCTTATTTAGGGTTTCAATGACTAACACAGATATATATATATATTACCAGTTACTTTGGTTCTGAGTTGAAGTTATTTAAACCTTTTTAATCTCCCATATAAAAAATTGTTTTAACATTTTTTTCAATGCAATCAAAACAGTTTTGTATTTAGTTTTATATAGTCTAGCTAAGTTTAAGATAAAACTGTTAAGTAAAAACTTTAATAGTTTTAGTCATTTATATGGAAAAGTTTTGAGCAAGTTTTAATTTTCTTAAAAATTGAATGAGTGCTTAACTTCTGTTACAAAAATATATTTTTTTTATATACTCTAAATTGAGTTTTAAATGCTTCCATAACAAATTTAAAATCTTAAGATTTATGATTTCTTTTATTAGTAACAATTAATAGTATAAAAAATTAAAAAAAGTGTTTAGATATATTTTGAAATTTTTTTATGTTAAGGTGGAAAAATTTAATTTGGTCAAACTTACTATTCTAAAAATATTTGAAATATATATTTTTTTTAAGCAATATTGTAAGTTTAAGTACATTATAATATAACTAACGTTTTAGTCTAAAAATAAAACAGTCTAGTATTTTACTAAAAAAGATTCCTACTAAGCTCAACTATATTTTTATTTTAATGTAAACTTGTTCGAAAGGTTGATGAAAGTGATAGCCTCGTTGATGAGTGAAAAAAGTTGCAAAGTTTGCAAACAAAGACCTTAAATACAAACTTTACTTTATTTGTTAAATAATTATATTGAAAGCTAAGTCTGATCGAACTTTGCGTTTTAGTTTTTTATAGGTTATTGAAAATATTTAGATATTTTGTAAAAACTTTACAGTTTTATATATTTTTTTCGTTATTTGGTTTAATATATTGCCTTTAAGTTGTTTAAAAATTTTTATTTTAAGTCTGAATGAACATTACCTTTTATATTGTTAATTATAAAAAAAATTTAGATGTTTTATATGAGTATTTTATTTAATAAGATTTAAATAACCTCGTTATAATTTATCAAAATACTTGAAAAATTTTGTTTTCATTAAAAGTATTGTTGACTATTACTAGCTAACTAAGTGTTAATTTAAGGTATTAAATTTAAGGTAGCGAATACAAAAAATACTGTGGGTCTTAAATTTTGAAAAAAGTAGCCATAGTTGTTCAAAAAATGTAATGATATATACAGGTATGAGATATTTTTAAATATATTTTTTTAATACTTCATTAAAGATTTATTTAAACAAATTTAGTAATAATTTTTTTCTAAAAAAATAGCCTATTTCTTCATATAACCTTATGATTTTTATCTAAAGTTTTAAACTAAGGATTTTTTTTAACTTGACAATGTCAATCTGCAGCACCCCCTAACAAAAAGGCCACGCCACTGACAACTACCATTAGTAGCTTGAAGAACACTGGCTTGTTGTTTGTTTCGTTAATAAAATATATCTAATAGGTTTTGGAATTTTTTGTAAGTAATCTCAAGTAGTACTATTGCAGAGGTAATATAAAATTAATCAATTTTAACCCACTTGAATGTCAACTGATGTAGCATGACACCAGTAATTGTGGATTTTTATCGTTTATGGAAGACAAATGTTATGACATAAAAACTGTTTTTTATTTTGCAAAATAATTTGTGAAGCTTATTTAAGCAAGACATTTGAGATTTTAATAGTTTTAGTAGTTTTAAAAAATGATTCAAAGTTTAGCTTGTATGAGAGCTATTGTGTCTTTAAGTTGGGCTATTTACTTTTAGCTAAAAAAACTGACTTTTATAGTTAATTCTATGCTGAAAGTTTTATCAGAAAATCTATTAAAAATATACAATCTTGAAGCATTAGCCTAAATTATACTATTTCTCAATCCTTTTATATCTTATAAAATCTTTTTAAACACTTCTACTTAAAAACGCATAAAGAAACTGATGATAACTTCAAAAATAAAATTTTATTCTTGCTTATATAGTTAGCACATAAAATCAATTTATAAAACATAAATCTTATGCTTAGATATATTTAAGCTTTAACAAAGAGATGAGATATAATAGGATTTATTTTTGAATACTTACTTTTTTATTTTTTTTATAAAGAAATGATTTTATTAAATTTTGTTATAGTAAGCATTTTAAACTATATTTTACTGTAACAATAAAAACCCTATATTTTAAAGTTTAGATAACTAAAGCAATATTTTTTCTACAAATCATAGTTTCATGATAAACATGTTTTAAGTGCGTAATGTACCTTGGTTACTTGAAAGTAATAATAAATTTGCTTTGTATGACATCTAAAAGTTTTTAGTTTTTAAAACAACTTAGTAAAACTGAAATAGTACAGTTTCTTGTTTTGAAAATATAGGAAACAATAGAACACAATCATTTTTAAACTAATAGTGTTTTCACCACGCTTGTGATAGAATTTTACGGCATAACGAGTTCAGGCATGAAACGCTGTTTAGGCATGCACGCTGTTATAAGGAAACAGAAGTTTTACTTGAATCTCTTTTTTTTCTTATTCAAGTTTTTTGAGATTTTAATAAAACGCTGTTTAACTGTTAACGTTATAGTTTTAGGTATAAAACAAAACGGAGTTAAAACATTCACATATAGTAACTTTTAGTGTGTTCAGTCTTAGTTTAGCTATACTACATAAAATAAACAAAACAGTACTTAAATTTTGAGGCTTACTTACATTTTATGTTGTGAGACAAAACAAAAAAAAAATAATTTCAATTAACAATTAAAATAGAAACAAACTCAAAAGTTATGTAGAATTTAATTTAATCAAATTTAGATCCAAACTTCGAAGCTTATTGACTAAATCTGTGGTCTTCAAGGTAATTTATATCTATGCTCACTAAACTGAAATGAAAGATTTTTGCACCCCAAGCTTAAAATTTCCAAAAAATTTGCCAAAGATTTTTTTCTTGTATCAAAATCCTTACTTGCATCAGAAATTGTTTCTGCATCAGAGACTATTTGTTTCATCAAAAAATTGTTTTGCATAAAAAACTTTTTTCTTGCATTATAAACTCCAGAATATCTAGTGTAAGTTTCAAAATGAATTTCATTTGCCTAAAAATTTTTGTGCACACTGGTTGAAATTCTCCCACCAAATTGTTCAGTAGAGGCTCAATATTTTAAACAGATCTTATATAGTTTTTCCTATAAATGTTATTAATGTTTTTTGAATTGCATAGGACTATCCGGAACAATTTTATTAGTGGGGAAGCTTTTAAAGTCTATTAGAAACAATATAAGAAGTTAAAAAAGTTGTATGCTGAAACATAGTTTGTGATCAGAAAATTTGATTTTGCTTTTAGGCTTCTAGAATGCAAAACAGTATAATATTACCAATAGATCACTTTTCGATTTTAGCTACTATAAAAACAGTAAATTGTATACATACAATTATACAGCTTTGAGTTTAGTTTAAACTAATTGCTTAAAAGAATCAAGTACTTTTAAAAATATTTTTTTATTCTAGCTCATACAAATTTAGGTTCAAAAAATCCTCTAGTTTCAAAAAACGAGTGCACAACAATTCAAATTCTGTTAATTTTAGTGATTGTAAACTAAATATTTTATTAAACTTTTGTTTTATTAAAATTTTATATTATTGCAGTGTTATTTATTAAACTTACATGTGTAATGTTTTATACTACGTGTTATTTGCGTTAAAAAAATAAAACTTTATTAAGTATGGCTAATTTTATTAAATATATATTTTTTTTAGTTTTTTTTACGATAACAATATTATTAGTTAGAACTACACGAGCTTTTTTTTAATCTTATTATTTTTGGAGATAAAGTACCTTAAATTTTCTAAAATACTTAAACAGTCAATTTAAATGGCCAAGTAAACTTATAAACATATTTTTTTAGGATTGATATGTTTTTTAAATAAAACTAACGATGAAAACTTTCTGTTTTACTAGTTCCTACTACAGAAAAACGATTTTAATTCTTTAATTGATTCTTTCTCAAAACATTTGTTAAATAATAAGACTATTCTTAAATAACATAAAAATAAATCGCTCAAATACAGCAATAAATTGCGGGTTTAATTATAAAAGTGTAAACAAAATTTAATAAGTTGTTAAGTTATATAATTTAGAATCTTTTAATGAAGTATTTAAATCAAGACTTCAACGCTGAAATTCATCGTCTTTTAAAAAGTGGAGTGTATTTCTGTTTTTTTACTTTAAGTAACACAGTTTGCTTGCATTGATTTTCTACAATTCTCGACCAAAATCATTCATAAGTTAAAGTAATTTATAAATATTTCTAAGACTTCATTTATAACTATACAATGCATACTTGTACTACAAAATTACAAATCAAAAAAAATGTATATATTTCTATCAACAAAACAAAAACTAGTACGAATCACTATACATTTATAAGTTTAAAATTAAGGCTAAATGAACGTTGAGCCTGTTGAATTTAAACCCAAGCCTGCTAATTTAAACTTATTTGAACATCAAACAGGTTTTTTTATTTATGCAAACTTATAACTTTATGCAGATACTTGCTAAAAATAATTTATTTTCGTTGATAAGTACACGATTACATTTTCATACAACTAAAAAATATAACATAAACAATAAAGTTTTAAAAGCATTATTTTGTTATTTAATTTATATTTTTCAGAGATATTATAGTGTACCTGTATTTATCAAATTTTAAACTTAGACGCCAGAAAACTTTAATAAAAGTAAACTATGATTTGAAAATTATTTATCGCAACTTAACTTTTTGAGACAAATTACAATATACCATTTAACGGATATATAGTAAAATTTTGCTATATACGCGTCAGCTGATAATAAATCTTATCAGCAAAAATAAAGCGTTTAAAAGTCAGTCTGATTTGTATATTTGCTGGGTCAACAAAATAAATAAATTTAACTTTTTTTCTTCACTTATCCCTACGGTAGGAGTCTAAAATGCACGAAAGTTCACTTTTGCACGGCCTCAAGTTTGCACGGGAGTCACTTTAGCACGGGTTAAATTTTTTTTTTTTAAATTTAATTAATTATTTTTTTACAATCATTTTTACCCTTAACCATTAGCCTCTGTCAGTATTTTTTTTAACTTTTTTTTTGTTAATAATTTTTATTAGGTATATACATTTTTATATGTTTTTTTTCTATGACTGATACCCATAACCCTTTCTCGGTCGGTGACTTTTTTGTTTTTTTATTAGTTAATTTTTTTTTCTAGTTTTTTCTTCTAATATTTTTTTTAGTTATCTATTTATTTTACTATTACTATTACCCATAACCCTCGGTCTGTAACTTTTTTTTTATTAACTAATAATTTTTTATGTTTTTTTTTTACATTTTATTTATTTTTTTTACTCTCGTGCAAAATGTCTTTGTGCATATTTCTCCTGTTCCCTTATCCCTAACCCACCTCACCAAAAAATATTAAAAATTGATCAAGAAATAAAGTTTTAATAATAATAATTAAAATTTATTTAAGCACTGACGAGGTCTTTGACCGGAACTTAGTTTGTAAAATAAATTCTTGAAAGAACAAATTTATAATTAAAATTAACATGAAAAAATCTTTTTTGCTGGCTCAGCAATTATGCAAGTCAAATTGACATTTAAGTTTACTAGTCGTTACTAATGGGTAAATTCAAAAACCTGCAACTTATTTGCATAATTCTTTCAAACTTTATCCTCCTAAACCAAACATACAAGAAATAAACTTTAAAAAGTTTAATAATAAAATTTGCTGATTTAACTAATATGCATTTCAGTTGCAGGTGAGTCACAGAGTCAGTTTTGGTAATAAGTGGTTTTTTGGGGAGGAGAGATGGACTGACCAAACACTCCTCAGCTTGAGAAATTTGAATGTCTTATTCCCATGAGCGCAGGCCCAGTTTATTTATCAAACATTGACGCGAGCGTTTGCTTTATGCGTGCGATGACGTCACAAGAGCTCTCAGAGCGCATTTGTTTTGAGAGAATTTACGGAAATATCAAAATTGTGAGAGAACTTATGGAAATTTTAAAAACGTGAATTTAGTAAAAACTTTTTTAAATCACTGCAATTCTGCAACTTGTAAAAAGCATAGAATTTATATTTAAAGTTTAAAAACTATTTCTTATAAAATATCTTCAGATAATAAAATCAATTATCATATTATAAGAATAGTACTAAAATAATAAGAATTAAGAAGGAAAATTAATAATTCGAAATATTTTCACTTAAATAAAAAGGCAACACGTTTTGATCTACAATTTAAATAATATACCTATAAAAGTTAAATAATAAAATCTAAACAAGTTAAAATTGACTTTAAAAGTAAAACTTTCCTAAAACTCCTACAATAGATATATAAACAATATTTAAAAAGGTCGCTATAAATGTTTCTACTATAAAACTTAAAAATTAATTGTTTAAATATATTACCTAGAACAATAAACTATAAAATTAATTTAAACATTTTCTTAAACTTGACAACAAATCTTCAAGAATTTGGATTGAAGTAAAGGAAACTACCTGTAAAATAGTTTTATCTTAAATGAATAAAAAAACAATTAAATAAAAATAATTAAAAAAAAAAAAATTTTAAGCAGTATTAGAACCAATTAACCTTCATGCATTAAGAGATCGACATAATTATAAAGTACTGTTATTAAATATATTGTGATAGCGAAACTAACATTAAAACTTTCATCAAGAAACTTCGATAAACTTTTTGAGAAACTAGTAGCTTCTGGTGACTTGAAGTTCTCAACGATTATTTGCATGTAAAACAACGAACAAGCAATAAAATCAAACGACTTTTCGGATAAATGAGTAAGTTCTTTGTTACCTAGAAACAAGAAAGATATTAGTAAAGATCTATGTTGCATTCAACTAAAACTTGGTAAGTTTAAATGTAAAAAAAAGTCAAACAAGTTAAAAACAAAATTCACTTTATGATCTAAACAGAAATGTATGCGTATAAATTCATAATTAAATCTTATCTCAGAATTGAAACACTAATATATAGTTATTACAAAATATCAACTTTAAATAAACTTATTCACTTAATAACTAGATAGAAACTAACCCTTTTGTGCGGTGTTTATGAAAGTAGAAACTTTTCTTAACTGACTTTGTGCGTTTTCGATGCATTTGGATGTAAAACTTTTGTCTTCAGAAAAACTAGCAATGTTTTCCTAGAAATTAAGAGTTTAAAATATTATTAACCTGTACTACTAGTATCACAAATTATAAAGCAATACATTTTAAATAGGAGTAATTTAATTTTAGTGCTGTTTCTAATTATCAAAGTATCAAAACACTAGCTAGACCTTTTTTAGTTAGCTTTAATATAAAACTATTATGTAATAACTTAATTATTAAAAAAATATTAACTGAAAAAATATGTAATAGATAGTTAACAACCCTATGTAAATATCTTTTGTTGTTGATCTAAACTATTAAGAAATAAAAAATTTAAAATACGCTACGCTTGTAAAAAAAGTGAATTGAACTGAGTTTATAAATAGACATGAAATTAATATAAACTTTAATTTTTAATATGTTTATACTTTAACTGAGGTTCGACTTCAGAACTTTTTGGTGTATACTAAGAACAGTTGAGAAAAAAAAGGTTTAATGAAAGCTCAAGAATTACTTTTTAGGCTGTAACTATCCATTAATTTTTGAATTTTTATGAAAAACTAAAGTTATAAAGTTAAGTTCTTAAAAGTTGATAGAAAGGTTTAAGTTTTTTTTTTTTAAAAGCCTGTTACAGAAAAAAGTTATTTGTAGATTATACTATAATTTTAAATATCTTAATAATTATAGTGTTTTTCATACCTTTTACTTTTTTATGTTTAATATATATAGAAACTTACTTAAAAACTGATGACGATTTAAAAATTTTAAATTCAGGAAAACTTAATAATAGCAAGACTTTTAAAGATAAAAAAAATTCTATTGTTTATTAAAAATAGTGATCTTATACTTTTTATGTACTTATAATTTTGTTATTTTTGATAAATTTCGCTTAATAAAAATCAGATGTTTTTATTTTGCTTAACTGATTAAGTGAGAAGACCACAAATATTTTGTTAAATAATAATAGCAAGACTAAAAACATTAACTTTTACAATCATTGAAAATATTGTTCATATAATAAATATAAATGGACTTTAATTTTTGACTAGTTATTTTATTAAATTACTTTTTAAAAAATCGAAAATTTATTATTGGTTTTAAATTTAAAACCCTAATTGTTATCTGAAAACTAAATTGGTTTATGGCAATAAAATTCAGGTATTAAAAAACTAATCGCAAATAACAACAGTCATAAATGTAGTAATCTCAATAATTTTCAACATCGGAAATAAATAAAAAAGCTATAAAAACTTTACAAACCTTGATAAAACTTCCTAATATGCTGGCAACATTCCATTTTTCAATGTACAAATTGAAGTTTTGCTCCTCGAATAATTTGTCACTAAAAATATTTAAATATGATAAAAAACGAACATTTTAAAGTAAAAAAGTGTATATATACATATAAAACAAGTTTAGCTTGAATATAATCCAAATGGTTTAAAAACAAGTTACCTAGTATAAAACTTTGAGCAATTAATTATTACTCAAGCATTAACACTCATATAACTTATAAATTATTTGAACAAACCTCAAATTTGGAACATTTAGAAGAAAGAAACTTTGGAACAAGTTAGTCAAAATACCAGAGGAAAATATGCATTTGCTTTCAGTTAGGAAGTTTAAGAAGATCTGAAATTAAAAACTAGTAATCAATCCAAAAACAAAAACGTTAAAAACCAACATCATAGAAGTTAAACTAGCTTCAGTCGTAAAAGACAAGAAAGATTTTTACGCTTAAATGAATTTTTTCAAAATATTACTTGCAAAGCGAAGTCAGGATAGGGGACATTTTCACAGCGAGTGAGCTTGCAAACTGCGAGACAAACTTGCTTGCGAATTTCCACGTTCTCATCATTCAGCAAGTAGATGTAAGATGTAATCAATTTGCTGTATATAGTCGCCTGGATAGAAAAATTGTTGAATGGTTGTTTTAAATAAAATATAAGTGTTTTTCAGATTAAACTTCTTTAAAAACAGTAAAAAAATTATTCTAATATCAATTAAAAAAAAAATTTTCTTTTAAATCTGAGTTATGTTTTTTGTTTTTAAATTTGATTAAAAATTGATAGTTTTCTAACTAAGTTTAATTTAGACTGTTTTATTTTTGTTATAACTTTTTTTTGTTTATAGCTATTCAAATCATTTTTAATTTTAGTTTCATTTATAAATAATTTGAAAAGTTTATTGCTTTAAAAAAACAAATAGTTTAATTCTTAATCTTCTGATTTTATTACGGATAATCAATAAGTTTTTACACAGTTTTTCCTACTTTGTTTGCTACATTACTTTAACTGAAGCCAATACGAATTTGACCTGTTGCTCTTACTCTAATTATCTATAAAACACAAGCTAAAACAATCAAAAATTTCAGAGCTTTTGTTCTAAGCAACAAAATTGAAAAGCGGCCACTAGTACTGATGAAAACAAAATAACACGAAAAGTTGTAACAAAAATCAACTGACCAGTCCATGTTCAGAAGCTGCACTGACCTCCCGATGAGCTTCAAACGCGGAACACAAGTTCTCCATTGAAACCGCCACGCTCATCCTGATGCAGTCCGCCGCCCCGTCGAACGCCGGATCTTCGAGCGCCACTTCGCAAAAACGCTCCAACGCCTTCAAGTCCCCGCTTCTCCTGCGCGCCAGCGAAAGCGCTTCCACCCGGCTCGCTCGCAAGCTCAAGCAGCCTCGGCGCTCGTCGGCGTTGCCGACAACGTGCTGCGCGTGGGAATCTGACGCGAGTTCGCTGTACTTGACGAACAGCTTGTTGCACTTGGCCCGCACCGCGTTGGAGCGGGAAAGGTTCGGAGAATTTTGGAACATCGTGCGGATCGTTTTCTCGAGCTCTTCGGTCGCTTCCAGTTCGTGTTCCAGTAGAAAGTCCAGCTGGGCTTCGAAGGCGGAAACGTTGTCCAGGGGCAAGAAGTCCATGCCAACGGGCAGTTTGTTCATCCAGTACACAGCTGACTTTATGTATTTGTTTGCACCGGCCTAACAAATGCGTATAACTTTATTAAATATTTTATGTGATTACTACACAAAAACCTTTGAGTAAAAAAAAACAAGTAGGAAGAAGTAGTTTTTTTTTTGTAGAATATTGGTTGCAAATGGCATATATTATACTCTTGATACAAACATTCAAGTATAAAAGCTTTTGGTACGAAAGATTGAAATAATTACTTTTTAAGAAGCAAAGAATAAAGAACTTAAGAAGAAACTAACATAATTCGTATTTATACTTTGAACAGAAGTGCTAATTTTTGTTATAAAATCCTTGGAAAACTCAGGTTTCGGACAGAGTTTCAAAACATCCAAATACAGATTGGCAGTGAAGGAGCACGGATTTGAAGACAGGTCTGCGAGGTTTTCAAGCTTCCACAGCAAGCTGGCAAGTTTGTTCACACGCGCTTCGATTTCGTTTGTTTCTTCTAATGAAGCGAGCAGCAGACTGGTAAAATGTAGATAACCGTGCAGCTGGTTCTGTGAAAGACCTTTGAAACCTATGAATAAATATTTCCAGTTTTATTATAAACACCTTTAAAGCATTTGATAAGTTGTGCAAGCTGTAAATCTAGTGTTGGAAAAAAATTAAGTTTTAGAAATCTGAGCAATCATTTGGCTATTTATTATAAACCAAACTAAAAAAATTAATTTTTATCGACTATTTATACTATTAATGTAGCTAACTATCTTCCTTAAATTATAAACGTATAAACAAACCGTTTTCATGAACCGCATTGAAGTAATCCGAGCAAATTTCGAACGACTTCTCGGCCGAGTTGAGGGACAGGCAGCATTTGGCAGCGATGACCCGGATCGAGTGTGACCTGCTCCCCGACAACAAGCCGAGCATCTTCTCCTTGACGACGCCCAGCTCCTCTCCACCCTCCACGCCCACATAGATTCCCGCGCTCCTCTTCAGCCGGCGCAGTATCGACAACAAGGGAAAAACCCGCGGGTCGTTCTCGTCGCCGGACAGCACGGATTTGGCGAGGGTGAGCGCTAGGGGGAACCTGGTGAAAAATTCCCCGGCAGTGAGACAGCTTCCACCGCCCACCCCCTCCTCCACGTGCTTCTGGCCGAGCATGCGGGCGGAGACGGCGCCCAGCAGGTGAGTGGCGGCGTTTCTCACCACCCACACCTCGCTCTTCAGGCACCAGAGGGCGGTACTGAGCGCATTTTCGAGCACACGAGCGTGGTCGAGCTTGGGGCCGAGGAAGGAGTCAAACAGAAGGGATTTTATGGCGTAGAGGGCGTCGACCTGCGGCAGGTCTGCCGTCTCGTCGGCATCTTTCCCGTCATTTTCGCAGGTGGCCACTTTAGTCAGCCTCTCCACGCACTCGTGCGTCTCGCTCATACTGCCCTGCTTCTTCACGTGCGCTGCTAGCACCGCTTTCACCAGCAGGGGGTTTCCCGCCGCCCTTCTCGTGATGGTGGCGCCTGCCACCGGCTTCGATCCGACCTCGGCCGCCTCCAGCGTTGAAACCGCCTCGTCGAGCAGCTGTAGGGGCGCACCGAAGCAACGCGCCGACAGCGCGCAGAGGTACTTGACCATCGAGTCGTAGGTGGACTCTATGGCGCCGCGGTGGCGGCAAAAGCACAGAACTGAGTAGAAGTTCTTGCACGCCTTCCTCACCTGATCGTCGCTCCTGACCGTGATCTCGCTCAACAAAGACTCGGACTCGGCGTACAAGTTGGCACCGTCGCGCACCGACAGCCACCCACAAGCCAGCACCACCTCGTGGTCGTCCGTCAGTAATGTCTCTCGATCCTTCCGGTCGTCCAGCACCATCCTGTTGATGCGCGCAGTGATCTCCTCGAAGTCAGCCGAACCGACGTAGCCGTTCTGAGCCTTGCAGCTGAAGACGTTGTCCAGGAAGAAGGTTATAAAGTCGAGCGCGATTTGAGAGGCGGCTTCTACGAGCTCAACGCTTTCAGCGGTTGCGTAGAAGTTTTTGATTTTTCTGGTTTCGCCAATCATGAGCGACAGGGCGCGCAACTTTCCGAACGGGCTGTTTTCGCGCGCCGTTTTCAGCAGATTGAATTCCAAACTTTGCCTCGAGTCTTCCAGCTGCTTCAAAACGTCTTTCATCAGTTCGAGCGCGGAAACTTCGTTTTTGTTCTTCAAATGAAAATGCACCATGCAGCTGCAGAACAACGCGCCCAGTTCCGCTTTCTGCTGCTTCACCGAGCTCAACAGCAGCGAAGAGAGAGAAGTCATCTGATCGAGGCAGTAATGGTGGAGGAATTTTGGCGCGAAGTTGATGAGGATGTCGGCGGCTATGAGCCTTACTTCGCCGACGTCGTCTTGCATGCAGCAAAGCAGCTGATTGGCCATCCTTTTGTTCATCACAATCAAGTTCTCCTGTGAAATATTGAGAATCAGTTATCATAAAATTCATGTGAAACTTGCTAAAAAGACAGAGTAAAAAAGTTTGGATTTTTTTTCTGTCTTCACTGTTAACAACACTGCTATATTTATAGGTAAGTTGGATTTGAAACTTCTTACATACTAACATTATTTTTGTTATTTTCCTCACAGACTTGTGTAGATGCGAACTTGTTCATCAGAAGCTTCAGCAAGGAGAGTGATGTTATTTTGCGCTGGTAAGACGCTGCTCCAAATAAATTTGTAAACACAAGCTGCTTCAGCCATTCGATGAAAGAGTAGTTGAGTGCCTTGCGTTTTTCATCTGCCTGGAATTTTCAAACTTAATTATTAAAGATTTGAACTTAAAAATAGATCATAGCTTACTTTAATTTAAAGATTGCAAGTAATTTCTATATTGTTGGTTCGTTAGTTTAAAACTTATACAGCTATGTCTTCAATTTCACTTTTTTTTGTAAATTACTAACAACTTACGTTTTTGTTCTTAGCTTTGAAAAACAGGCATCTGTGAGCTCTTTCAATGGCGGCCCGCATGCACTGGTACAATTCGATTCTGAAAAGCGGGTTGTCCGAGTGCAGGTTGAGCGGCAGATGCTGCTTGATTATCTCGACCTCGTCCGGTCCTAGCGCCTCTTCCGGGCCCCTGCCCCTGCAAACTATTGCCAAGGCGACCGCGCGCGACTGGTCGTCCCGGCAACCGAGCGACGCCGCGACGATCTTCCACATGGTGTCGCAATCTTCACCCGGCTGAGGGATGGGCAGGTGCTTCATCGTTCTGACTCGTGATTGCACGGGGTACTGGTGCGTGGCGACGAAGGACCTGAATATTTCGTCGCGGTAAAACTCCGCGGCGGGCGCCACCCAGTACCTGTACACTTCGCGCCTTATCGTTTCGTTGTCGTTAACTACGGCCTGGTGAATGGCGGGGCGGATGTACGTCTCCCAGAAGAAGGCCTTCTCCTCCCTGTGGTTCTCGTGCACCGACCTGACCAGCTCCACGAAGCACTTGGAGGTGGCGGGCGCCAGGTTGTTGTTTTCCAGGCACGCCACCGTCTCCGTCAAGAAATCGGGTTTCAGCTCGAAGAACTTTGCGGCGTCGACTCCGCGCAGGAGGACGGCGAGGAGGCGGTACTTGCCGCGCTCGTACACCGGCTCGTCGACCAGCCGGCCGAGCACGTTCCACTTGAACGAGTTTCGTCCGCTTGGCGGCGCCGCCGAGTCGGCCTGCGCCATCAGCTTCATTATTTTGCTTACGTGCTGGCTGACCTGTGAATACGTGCGGAGTTTACTAAAAAAAATAACTACAAATGTCAAATATAAGTATAAGACATACTAGTTTTTACATGAAATATTTCTACTTTAACAGGCGTTGGCCAAATAAACTACTAACTTTCTTGAATTAATTTTGAGGTTTAAAAATACTAAGCTGACCTGATTGCAATCCCAGTATTTGTACAGAAGTTTCATCGACTTGTCAACCAATTGTGGGTATTGTTTATGAAAATCAATGCGTTTCTTCTTTGTCAGCTGCAAAACATTGCTCCACCAAATTTCAAGCGCTGCAAAAAACATATATCAAAACATTTTAAAAGTATAAAAAACTATGATTTCAACTATTTGCAACTTTGTTTAAATGTTTTATATATATATCATATTTTATAGAACAGTTTTTAAATCTAGGTCCTTAATTTAAACTTTTTTAAAAGATACTCATCAAGAAAAACTCTACAAATAAAAACTGATAATAAACCTATTGATACATTGTTTTTGTGTTACTGCTTTAGAACAAATATGTATGTTGTATATGTGTGAAAGTGAATAAATAAAAATGTAAAAAAATATATGCTCTGTAGCAACGGTTAAGTCAACGACAAATGAAGCTTGTACATTGAATAAAAACATAGCTAGGTTGAATCACCTTTGATCATTAACATATGTCTTGATAAATTAATCATAAAATTGTATTAAAACTGAATGTACTAATCTTCTTTAAATAAAGGGGGTTGTAAAAAAGTAATAAAAGCTGATACATCTACAGATAAAATAAACTTGCCAAATAAAAAAACAAAAATTTGAACTCTATAAATAAGTTTTAAAAATACACATTACAAGCTCTTCAAAAACTGTCTAGCCCAAGCGTTATCACTAATTTTGACGAAACCTTGGAAAGATCTGTGCTGGCACGAGTCTTCCACGCACGAGCAGAGGTAGCACACGTCGAAGCAGGTGACGAGCGCGTCGGCGAAATGGTCGTACGCGGTGTCGAGGGCGGCGGTGAAGCAGCTCAGCACGCCTCTCACCGCCCACATGGCCGAGTTCGATTGGCTGCAGATCCAACCGATTTCGCCTGATGATATGGTCATGCCGGGAAATATCTGCAAAAGTCGAGTTTAAATAGATGTTTCGACTTCATCTTCTTTGATTAAATTATTTTTAGTTGTATAAGAAATGTCTTCGATTATTTTTTGAATTGAGAAGCACAGTTTAATAAAACTCTAAAAAAATCACAACACAGATAAAGTTTTTGAACTTTTTTTATAACTAGAGATATATTAAAATCATCCTCATAAAAATAACTGCATAAAAATTACTGAAATAAAAATATTACTTTTTCATTTTCAAAGATTTCTCCGTTTTGAGCAAACTTTAAAACTTTCAGAAATGTTTTAGATCCGCTTTTATCGGATTGACCGAATAAAGAAAACAAGAATCCAATGCAATTGGCAAGAGAAAGTGGTAGAAGACCATTTCTATCCTGAAAAAAAAAGTTTAACACAAACTATTTTAACAAATCTAGTTAATAGATAGATCAAATCAACAGGAAGTTCAGAAATAGTTTCACAAAAAAAAACTTTTAATTTATACTAATTTATGTTTGCCAAGTTAATTTCATTTAAAAGCTAAAATAGCTATATTGTACATAGAAAGTAACTTTAGAATAAAGCTCATTATATTAACTTTATTTATGTCATGAATGAAAAATGTACCACTTAAGGTTTTGTTCTTAGGTAAACTTATAATAATTACTAAATTTAATAAGATTATAAAAGACTATTTACAGTAAATTTTGATTAGTTCCAAATTTTATTGATAAAAGACTTTCTTTGTACATTTCCAATAAAAAAACTGCTACTATTTTTAATTGAGATTCGCTACAACTCATATTTTCATAAACTTATCTACGGTTCAAAATGGTACCGAATTTTTAATAAAAACTCACTGTTTACATACCAATGTTTGAACTAAAAGCATGAGCATTTTATTTTCAAATCATACAAAATAAAATTGTTTTGAATACTGCCTATAAAAGTAAAAAACATACATGTTTGTTTTTAAAGCTTTATGTATCTAACCAAAAGAATACTGAAAACATGTAAAAAAAGTATATATTTCAGTTACAACACAATAGCTTACATCTGTTAGCGAGAGGAGTTTCAGAAAGAAAACAAAAGTACTTTTGACGTGTTTGTGGATATCAAGTTCTTCATCTTCTTTTGATAACAGCAGCTTCCTATGTTTTTGTATAATCTAAAACAAATAAAATGTTTTATTGTATCATTTCAATAAAATCATAACCACAGCAAATAACTTGAGTTACTTTATAGGTTAAGAAGAAAATCTATTTAGAATGCTAGTTTGTTTACTAAATATAAATCATAAGACAAACAAATTAGAATTTTGAAGAAAAAACTTATAAAAACTTACATCACAGTAAAGTTTAAGAGTTTCTAACAAACACTCATAACTGGGATTTTTAAGCGAAAGGAAGAGAACGTGTTTAAAAACAATCCCAAACTTTCAATCAACAAAGTTAAATTTCCAATTGAATAACAGAAATTGAAACTTTTATTCAGCGTCGAAACTTTTGATAATTCTGACATTGAAGGCTCTGTACGAACGTTTTTATATAAGTATAGTTACTACTCGAAAATTAAGAACTTCGATATAAAAAATTATCAAACTTATGAGTATAAATGTTCAAATAACTTGATGTATTAAATTTTTAACCATTAAACAAAAGTATTAATTTTGAATTGTTTTGATTAAGATGAGTTTTACACTAGTTGAAATTTTAATTAAGATTTCATCAAAATTACAACAAGTTCTTAAATAGCAGATATTAAAATAGATACAAAACATTTAAACCTAAATTAATTTCAACAATATCTCAAAATTTAACAATGTCTAACTCACATGGTTGCCACTGATCAAGCTGAGAAAAATTTCCTGACTTTTCCTGACTTTTTACCAAAATTTTCCTGACTTTTCTAAATAAAACTCTTAAATTAAACTTATTCTAAAAACATAATCTAACACTTAAAACTATATAAAGCTTTCAATCTAATTTTAATACAGGTTAAAAACAACAGTTTTTTGCTGAATTCTATCATCAAACTTCCAGTACATCACTTAAACCTTCTGTGTATGATTGATGTTTGTAATAAACAGCTCTATCAACAAAATACTTGTATTATTACCTTATAAACACAGATTGTCTGAAAAAAGACACAATTTTTTAGCATTTCCTAGCATAAATGTATCTAGATAAACAAACGACATATAAGGAACTTTTACAATTTAAACCTTGAATTAATAACGAACTTTCACAAATAAAATCTTAAAACAATAACAAATTTTAACAGTTATAACCTTTTAAACTATTTAATATAAAATCCTTAAATTAAAAATCAACTAAAAAAAAAAATACTTAAGTAACTGTAAAAAAAGACATAAAAAAATAAACAATATATCTGTTGTATAAAATATTTCCTCTTATCATTTAGTATAAAATTTGTAACAAATAAATATACTCTTATTTACTAAAAAAACTTCAGTTACTCTACAAATAATACAAATAATAAGTAAACTTAATCTTGGCATATACCTCTCTTAAAACTTATTTTATAAATTTAAAAACCTTTGAAACAATTATAAAGAGGTAAAGTATACACATTAACTTGTTACATAAAATACTAAACTAACTGCTTAGTTATAAAGAACTTAATTACTTACTTAAAAAAAACACTTAGATTCTAGAATTATGCTAGATATATCACAGTTTCACTATGGAAGTGTCCTTGCTACAGATCATCAATACTAAAAAGCTTACAAAATCAGCTTGTTCATGTATAGTACTTGTTCAATATGTTAATAGAAAATTTTTGCAGTTTTATAAAGGATATTTTACTAATTTATACTAGATGAAGGCATTGGAAATAAAATTAAATATTTTTGTAAATTTTAGGAAAATTTTGGAATTTTTTTCTGACTTTATAGGATTTTTAATTAATTTTTTTATCATTTGAAGACTTTAGGAAACAAGGAATTTTGTAAATTTAAACTGACAAAATCTGACTTTTTTTAAATTGTATCAAATTTCCTGACTTTTCCTGACTTTTTTTTAAAACCCCCCATTTTTCCTGACTTTTCCTGACTTTTGTCATTTTTTAAAAATTTTCCTGACTTTTCCTGATTTCCTGACTTTTCCTGACCGAGTGGCAACCCTGAACTCATAGAGTTTTTACAAAATATACTTTTTTGACTATAAGTTTGATTTAAAAACAAATTGAGGTTACTATTTTATTGAAGGAGAACAAACACACCTTTTGGTAGCTTTTTCAAAAAGTATATTTATTAAAAGTCTATTACAAGTTAGTTAGCGATTTTTGCAGAAGCAAATCTAAAAAAAATCATAAAAAGATTATCATAATATCATTTAAATACTTGTTCGAAAAAAACTACTGATTTACTTTTAACAACATTTTTTTTTCTTTTAATATTTTTTCATAACTTAAACAGAACAATCTAAATTAGATTACTTTAGCAAAATATTTGCAAACAAAATATTTGCAAACTATTGAGTAAGAATTTAATAGACACAAAAACATTTTAGACTTTCTCTTAAAATTACTTTAAATTAGGTTTTTAGTAGTTAGAAAAAATTTATAGATCCAATAATATTGTAGTTTTTTATATACTAAACAAAACAAAAACATCATTTTACAAAACAAAAAATAAGTGTTTAACAGAACATGCTTTTAATTTTTATTTAGCTATCTATATAAAATAACTAACTTTCTAAGAGAATGTTTGTGATACGCAATACGAAAGCATCTTGAAAATCCTTTTTTGTTTCTTCGTTCCACTTTTTTGAAATCTGGTACAAAAAAATTATAACAATTAAAAACTTGTGTTTTAAATAGTTTGAAAAAATTACATTTACTGTTGTTAAACTTTAAATATTGGAAGAAAAATATATGTTTATTTGTACTATAACAACTAAGCATATTTAAAGTTACTTTTAAAGTAATTTTAGTCTTGTTTTGAATATGAAAGAATATTTTGAAGCTTTAAATAACAAAAAGTCATTAACACGTACAAAAAACCATTCAGCTTTGAATAAATAAAACTAAAATTCTATAAAAACTAAATAAAAACTAGTTTACTGTAATATAAATTGTTTGTTATTAAGTTTATTTTTGTCTGAGTTAATTTTTAAGATAATTTAATAAACTGCTAAACAATAGATATAAATTGTAAGTTTTATGTTCAAAAAACTAAAAAATTAATAAAACATTTTGAAGTTCATCTCTATCTAAGGCTAAAACAATTAATTAAATTCAAGCTTACTTTAGAAATAATTAGTGATCTTTTTCGACAATCATTTTCGATCGATTCATAAATATATTTTATAAATTTTTCACAATAATCGTTTTTTCTTTCACTGTTCAAAATATTTAGACATTGTTTTTCAAAACTCGGGCTTTGCAATTTTGTCATTTTTTCTGTATTTCTTTTTCTATAAAATAACTTTTATTAGAATAGTCTACTAAAGTTTAGGACTTGAATAAATAAATACTTTAAAGTATGTATGGGGAATGTAACTTTACAAAAGTGGGTCTTCAAACATTTAATGTGGACTTTAGTTAGCATAAGTATGCATGGTTGCCACAGGATATTTCAAAAAAAAACATATAATAAAAAAATTCCCATACTTGGTTAGTTAACAACTTTGTAAATATCTGCTAGAATTCACTACTAGCTGTTTGTATGAATTATAAAAATTAGTATTTATACACTTAAATTCTTATATACCTCAATGGTATGAATTATTGATACATATTTTATTTTTTTATCACTTATGATAGCAGTTTGTTATTTATGTTCCTGTAATAGATTTTGTAAACAATATAAAGAAAGTTTTAAGTGTCTCTTATGATAGTTTTGAAACTTACACTAGATATTCTGGAGTTGCTGAAGAAGAGCAAAAAAAAACATCTTAGGTGTTTTTTGTGGTAGTGTTAAAACTTACACTAGATATTTTGGAGTTGCTGATAAAGAGCAAAAAGAAAAGGTCTTAGGTGTTTTTTATTGTAGTTTTTGAGTAATCTTGGTACAAGGGAGCCATAGTTTTTTTTATTTCTTTAAAGGGGGCCACGTAATAAAAATTTTAGGAAACCCTGCTCTAAAAGCATCCAATAGTTGTTATTTCCAATAACATGTTAACCTGAAAGTTATTTAAATCAAACTTGTTTACTTTTAGCTAAATATGTAGGATAATCTTTTTGTATCAGTTTTAATATTTTTTAAATTTTCCTTCATGACTTTTTGCACTTTTAGTTTTCATATAGTAATGATAATGAACTTTTTAACAGTGTTACAACACTAAAAACTCGTCTACAGCTAACTTTGAGGATATATGAGGGTCAAGCACTTTTTTACAAATGATCTCTTTTAAAAACTAATAATTTAGATCTAGCAGTTGCATTTTTAAAAAACTTTTAAATTTTATATAAGCTTTTGAGGCATAAGGTTATTGTAAAAGAGTTCAATAGGCTATTTATAGAAGAGCGAATTAAAGATAAAAATACTACTTCATTCCATCTTCTACTATACATGGTTGCCACTGATCAAGCTGAGAAAAATTTCCTGACTTTACCTGACTTTTCACCAAATTTTTCCTGACTTTTCTAAATCATACTCTTAAATTAAACTTATTCTAAAATACATAATCTAACACTTGAAACTATATAAAGCTTTCAATCTAATTTTAATACAGGTTAAAAACTACAGTTTTTTGCTGAATTCTATCAAACTTCCAGTACATCATTTAAACCATCTGTGTATGATTCATGTTTGTAATAAACAGCTCGATTCAGCAAAATACTTGTATTATCACCTTATTAACACAGCTTGTCTGAAAAAAGACCCAATTTTTTAGCATTTCCTAGCATAAATGTATCTAGATAAACAAATGACATATAAGGAACTTTTACAAATTTGAGTATATATCACAGTTTAACTATGGAAGTGTCCTTGCTACAGATCATCAATACTAAAAAGCTTACAAAATATGCTTGTTCAAGTAGGGTACTTGTTCAATATGTTA
The DNA here is from genome assembly GCF_965202585.1 of Thalia democratica. Classification (NCBI taxonomy): domain Eukaryota; kingdom Metazoa; phylum Chordata; class Thaliacea; order Salpida; family Salpidae; genus Thalia; species Thalia democratica. The sequence goes on along the minus strand of NW_028140322.1, from coordinate 1,545 downwards.
ATAGAAAATTTTTGCAGTTTTATAAAGGATATTTTACTAATTTATACCAGGTGAAGGCATTGGCAATAAAATTAAATATTTTTGTAAATTTCCAGGAATATTTTGGATTTTTTTTCTGACTTTAAAGGACTTTTAATCAATTTTTACCATTTGAAGGCTTTGAAAAAACAAGGAATTTTGTAAATTTAAACTGACGAAAAATGATTTTTTTTTTAATTTTATAAAATTTCCTGACTTTTCCTGACGTTTTTTCAAAACCCCCCATTTTTACCTGACTTTTCCTAACTTTTGTCATTTTTTTAAATTTTTCCTGATTTCCTGACTTTTCCCGACCGAGTAACAACCCTGCCTATAGATTTTGATCAGTTTATTTTTAGCTGAAAATAAACAATTGTATTCTAATACTTTAATTTTGAGTATTTTACTTAAAATAGTTAAAATAAGTTTTTTTTTTACTTTTTTCAAAGAATGCTTTTTTTTCAAATTGCTACAAAAAAATGCTTTTTTTGGTTAATTGCTTGACTTATTAGTAAAAAATCAATATTAAAAATTAAATACTAAAAAGAAAACAAACTATTAAAATTTATGTTTATTCAGAGAAAATGGCAATGAATATTTTCTTCTTCATAGTAATATTTTGTTTATCGAAATAAATGTTTATATTTTTAAGAGGTATTTTATGGTATTTAGTTCGAGATCAATGGGAACCTTAAAAAAAAATTGGAATGGCCTAAATTATCAGTAAAATCATCAGTGTAATTAAAGTTTTTATTCAGTTTTATTTTTATTTTTAAATGCTCATTTAGGTTTTTAATTTTTAGTAATTTTTTTGTTTGTGGTACTGTGATGTTCACTTATTTATTTGTGTATATGTATTTTATCTTAAACAAGAAAAATCAATGACCACAATGGTAATGATTATGGCTTCAGGCTTAATTCTGTTAGAATACATGTAGTATATACTATTAACACTTCTGATACTAATTCAAATATTAAAAGACCAGTGAAAATGATTGCTGAATTTTGATTGAAACTCCTCCAAAGATCGGCTTACCTATTGAAAATGAAGACTATTTTTATCACAAGAGAGCTACTTTAAAAAAAATATGTCAAGAGTTTAATAATATAAGTTATTGTGTTTTTTTCTTCTTCTATCAATTTTTTTATTTGTGAGAAAAACAAACAAATTTCTGAATTAAAATAGAATTTCCTGATCTTTTCACGAAAAACACCCAATTTCCCTAGCTATTTTACAGCGAAAACAACAAAATTCCTGTACTGTTTTTAAACTTCTAACTAAGTGGCAAAAGTATCAAAGTACTATGAACATAGTATAAAAGAAAAAAATTAAGCTACATATGAATTTAGTTTATAGTAGAAGTAAAATGAAAAACAATATTTTTGTACAACATGCTTCTAAAATTTTTACTTTTTTATAATAAATTATTTAAGTTTAACAAGATTTTTTTGCATATTTTAAATAATATCTCACATAACCAGGGCTACTAATCTAGCTGGAGTTCACATCAAGCTAGACTGAGTTTA
>NW_028140321.1:0-29797 GCF_965202585.1 Thalia democratica | reverse complement strand
AGTATATAAATGGGTCAACTATTGAATGCTTCTATTAGTTGTATTCGTTTTATCTTAAGCTGTATTAAAAAACATATTTTTTTCAATAAATAACAAGTTTAAAAAACTTTGCTTAAGTTCATTGAAATTATTGCTCATTAATGTATATAAAAAAGTATGTTTGTTTAAATTTATAAGTTTATAGATTAAAATAAAATAAATATGGCATCTAGTAAAGTAGCAATTACCGTTTTATTTTTATTGATTAGTTTGTTTGTTGTAATAAATTCTGCGTCAGTTAAATACAAGTAAGTTTATTTTTTGTAACATATTCTTATTTATTTTATAAAAAAAAAATTCCTAACACAAAAGCCAAAAAAAAAAATTAGTTAAATAAATAAGCTTTCAGCGTTATCTTAACTTATGTGTAGCTCTATTATACTTAACAGATAAACAATTTGCAGAAAAAAACTCTGAGATCACTGAGAATAAAAGCTTTAACGTAAACACAACTGATGACAAAACATCAGAAAATCTCATGAAAGATCTAAAAGATCAGCACAAGGTTATTTCACCCATTGGAAATACTTGCACTATCACAATAGAGCTTTGGATAGAGCAGAAAAATTTGTGTTAGTTGGTGCTTATTGTACAATAATACATTCAAAAAAGTAAAGTACAACATTAAGTTAGTTGTAACTTATAAACTTTAAAAAAGTAAAATGAATATAAACAAATGAATTAAACTTGATTTACCTGTGTTTATAAATAAAATATAACGTCGTTTAGCTTGTAGAAATTAAATTTATAATTTTTTTTTCAGATCAAAATCTGGAATTGGAAACAATCAGCGTTTTATGGAACTTGCTAAGTTACACGGACTTAGTCATTTAATCAAAAAGAATTAAAAAACTGATCAAAACAAACGTTTTAAATGTGGTGTTTAAAATCTTTATCAGATTTTTTTTTTAAACCTAAATTATAACAAGCTTATTTCTTTTAAACTTTTTGACTCGTTTTGACTTTTAACTTTAAGAAAATTTAATAAAGACAATCAGTTTTGAACTACTTACACTTTGGGTCAGGTGATAATCAATAGTTGAAACTTTATGGTTATCCTTTAATATAAATTTCTAATAAGTTAATCACAAATAAACAAGAACTTAAAATAAACTTTTCTGAAAAGACATCGGTAAATAAATAATTGTTTAAATAAATCTATTTGTCACTATAATTGTTTATTATGACGAAAATGTCTTACTTTTTGTAATCACACTTATTTTGATACAACTAATGCAGCTAAGATGTTTCGTTACTTTTAGTATATGAAATTAAACAAGCTAAAAGAAGACAAACTTTTATTTTAGGTGATGTATTTTACGCAATGTAAACAAGAATAGAAGTTTTAAGTTTATTAAATTTAGTAAAGTAAGGAACAAAAATCAGCTCGTTCATTTTTTAGCATCAACATTTGGTTATACATATTGTAGTATCACAACTAAAAAACGTATTTATTTAAATGCTCACAAAAATAAGGAAAAATTTAATATGTTATACGAATTATTTCTAAAAGTACAGTAAGAACTTTAACAACTTGTTTTTGTTGATGTATATATTTATCTTTAGAAAATTAAAAAATACCTTTAAGTTAGTTTATATGTGTTTTGAAATCAGAAAACAGATATAGTAAGTAAACAATAATAATTTAAACTGTTTTAATATTAATAGAACTACGTACTAGAATTAAACTAAGTATTAACCTTTTAACAAATTAACTAAAATTTTAAGGTCTAGTCAGCAATGTGTTATAATTTAAATTAGTTACGAATATATTTCAAAATCATAATAAAATATAATATTTATTTAAAGAAAAACTTTTTGTATGAGCTTATATAAAAATTATAAAGATAAAAAAATGTTTAAAAATTTCATATACAGTCTTGTACTTATCTTTTAAAGGAAAAAAATTAAGAAAGCTTTTTAAAAACAAGTGTATTTTCTTAACAAAAAATTAAGTTTCCACTTTTAATTCCGGAAATAAACAAAATGCAAAACTTAAAAGCTGATGTGTTTAAACAAATTTTAACGAAATATCTTAAAAAAAAAATTCAAACAGATTTTTATCCTTTTAAATCAGAAATTTCTTTCAGTCATTAACATAAGAGTGCTAGAATCGGTATCTGTTTTTCTACAAACACGAAAGTGTTTCCAGTATTTTAAAAGAACAATGTTTAATACTAAAACTGCAATCAACACTGAAAGCACAACAAGAAAAACGAAACTTGTAGAGTGTAAACCTTCACAGTCTGTTTTGTTTTGCTTTTCCAAATTTGAGTGTTTAACGTATTAGTTGTGACTTTACCAGTACTTTCTGAACTTTGAATTGGAGTTATTTCATTTTGTTCTACTACTTTGTAGTTTTGTATATTTCATTTTGTGTTACTAACTTTGCAGTTGTAGTTATTAGATTTTGTTTTTTAACAGTCGGTGTTGTAAATACAATATTTTGTTTTTCATCAGTTGGTCTTGTAGACACTTCGTATTGTTTTTCAGCAGTAGATATTGTAGGTATTTCTTTATCCTTATCTGTAACTTGTGTTGTAGTTTCTTCTTTTTAAGTTTTCTAAATTACTTTGAATTTCATCGTAACAATTATTTGAACTCACACTTTTCTCTTCAGATGCTTTAAATTCAATTGTCTAAAAAAACATTTTAAGTTGTTTAGACTGGTTTGATTGAAAAAATAACTTTTACAGCTTATGTTTCTTTCAACATATATAATTTAGTGTTTCAAAAAACATCGGTTCACATTGTAAAACAAATATTTTTTTTTCTAAAAATGCTTTAATTTTACTGAAAATAAAAAGCAAATTGTTATGAAAGAATTAGAATTTTATTTGCAACCTACCGTTGTGTCATTAAGTTCGAAGTAAACTGTAAAACTTCTGTTTTTAATGAGATTGTCTATTTTATTTTTAACTACATTTTCAGACAAACATTCACTTTCTACAGGTTTTTCTGAAATAAAAAATGTGTTTGTTTACATACGTTATACAAAATTTACTTTGTTTGAATATTTTTTTAACATCACTAAAAAATAAACAAACTTAATTTTATATATAAACACTTTAAAGGAAAATACGTACTTAGATATAACCATGGTAAATATAGCTGATAACAGAGTATTTATTAACCACAAAAATATTTGACACGCGTACTTATCAGTTTCAAAATTAATTTATCAGTTTGTGTTGTTTATTAACATAAAAAGACAATCTATATTAAAATAAAACTACTTGATGTAGAAATGTTTTGACTTGTTTTCAGCAAAGGGTATATTGAAAATGTGACGTACAAACTATTATTTCTTATGTAATGTTTTACGTCACTACTAATTCTCAGTTGGGACACATCGACTTTAAACATTATTTCACTTATAAGATCATCTAGAAAATGATAGCTTTAAAATTATAAAATAATCTTTTAACCTAGTTATATATATATAATTTAACATTTTATAGAAAAACTTTTATAAAAAGCTTTAAATTCAAAAGCTTAAGTAGCAGTAAAATAGTTAAGCGTGTTTATGGAAGCACATATGTTATTGCACTTTAACAAAAATTAAAATATCTTAATTTGTACGTGTTAAAATTATATTAAAATTAGTAGCCTTTGTAAATTTTTAGTAAAACTTAATAAAAAATTCAACTAAATTGTAAAAGTAAATTTTTGTTTAAAACGGTTTTAGCATATACTAACCTCTAAACAAATCAAATCTAGTGCTAATTTTTTTCCAAATGTTCCTTTGATATATTTTCAAACTTTATTTGATAAATTTCTAACGGTCTAGTTTCGTAGCAGTGAGAAACATCGAAATCTTTTCTATTCACATTTGAATCGAGTACTTCTATCTCCACTACCGTAGATTGATATTTCTAGTCATTTCATTAGAATTTATATAAAACAAAGCATTTACTATTTACAACATTCATAGAACGAAAATGAGAACTAATTACAAGAATGATAAAATGTGTAAAACAAAACAATATGAAAGCTTGGTAATCATTTATACTTTTGTGTATACTTAAATTTTTAAGAAGTGTAAGTTAATTTGTATAGTTGATTTAAATAGCTTTTAACAACGAGAAATAAAGTAAAAAGTAAAAACAAATATGTTTTAAATTATTGAACTATATACTTACAAACTTTTATTAAAACTCAAACAATATTAAATGTTAACTTTATTTTTATAGAGACTTGATAAAATTTACCTCACTGTTTAAGTAGTATTTGTGTTCTATTTGAGTTGGGATATATTCCAAGGTGTCTAAGTCTTGTTTTATTGTCAAAGTGTTTGATACTGTGTTGTTCTAAAAAATATATCGTTTGTCTAAAAACTTTTTAGAACTTTAAAAGTTAAATAAGTTCAAGTAGTTGAAAAGTAAAAGTATTTCATTTGAAAAAGCAAACTAAAAGTTAAAAAGTTTACAATTTATGTACACTAGCAGGCTACTTTTTTATTCTAAATATGTTTTTAATGTTTGTAACAAAAATTATACGATAGTTTTTTAAAACTTTTCAAACTACTTAATGGCTAATAGTTGTAAAAAAAAACAAAATTCTTAGTTGTTTAACAATCGTTCGAAATAAATTTTTGACTAGTAAATATTTTTTATAGTTTAAAATTAATCTAAAACCTCAAATTAATGCAATGAACCTTTTTGATTTATGTTGGTACAACTTTAATATATTTTTCATACTAAATGAAGGATGTCTTATCAATAAAACAGATAAAAAATGCTTTATCTACGTCACAAAAGCAGCTTACAAAATGTTTTTATAAGACGCTATAATACAACTAAGAAAATTTTGTTTAACAAGGAACAACACCGTTTTATTTTTTTTTAATTTTTTTCTAACCACTGTTTTTAACTTATTTACAATTCTAACCTCTTTATTTATGTATTCATGAATGTAATAATGCTCTACAATGTTAAAATTCATATGTGTTTTGTGAAAATTTGCATACTTGTATGATTCAAAATAAAAAAGTCCTGGCAACCCATCAATTGAGAACTAAATGTAAATTAATTAAATAGATCAACAAATCGTTAATCTTATAAACACTATTCGTTATAAAAAAAACTTTAAAGATTTTATGTACATTATCTTTAATGCAGATTGCAGAAATGTTAGTTTTGCAAAACAGCTGTAATGCATATCTGTTTTAACACAAGATATGAACACTGTACACAAGATTAAACAAATTTTTTCGATTTTGAAATTACTTATTTCATTTTAGTCCATGTTATACATTCAGTTTAATGACTTTTTATCTCAAACAGTTTATAAATATCTACAGTTGGTTTAAATTTTCAGAGTGTGAATTGTTTTGGTTTAGAAATAAAAAAGATATATGTTTATTTTTTGTTAAAAACTAACAAAACTGTCTTTCGAAAACATTTCTTCCAGCGGAACTGATTTGTATATTTAAAGCTTCACACCCATTGTTTGAAGTTTTATAAACTTTTTTGTGAAATGAATCAATAATACTAAAAGATATATATTTTTTACTTTACAATATTACAAACATTTAGTTTAAAGAAAATTTAAAAAAAGATTTTACTCACTAGTCCGTACTATGATCTATATTGTATCTGAACAATAGTCTTGAAAAATCAAAATAAATGTCCGCTGTAATAGATGGCTTCAAAACATCTTTATAATCGAAAAACTTCAGTTGATAGCAAATGTAACTTTTCTAAATCCCTCTGATGAACAAGTGTAATATTTGGTTGATCATTAGCTTTTCTTCCTTTAAATAAACTAACTTTTTAGTATTGAATTGATTTAAAATGCCTATTTATATTTTATTTTACATTACACCAAAAAAACATGCTAATGTGTTCAAAAGTTTTGCTTCAGTTGTTTACAATAATTTTTATTTAAAACCAGTGTAAACAACTAAATTATTATTAGTCAATTATTTTAATTTAACAGTTGTAACAAAAGTTACTAAAGAAGTTTTGAAAATATTTAAATAAAATTTTACTTTGGGTATAAACAAACACTGTTAGAAATACATAACACAAACAATACTTATTAGAAGTTGAAGACGGCAGTAAATCTTGAAATCGAAAATAAAACAATTGAGCTGATTATCTAGTTTTACTTTTAAGCGAACAATAAGAATAATGTACATTTGAAAGTAAAATTTAAAAAAAAAACCTTTGCAAACCACTTTGTAAGGTTCTTCTAGTCGTATATCTTGTGGTGCATAATCAGAAATGGAAAAAGACATCGTTTTATTGTATCCACTTTCAAAACTCACCTTTTGTTATAAAAGTTTAGCTAAAAAATGGGTTATGATATTTCTATTAAAAAGTAAAAACAAAATAATAGTAATTTTATTGATTTTTGAAATTGAACTTTAGTAAAAACAGTAACCATTTGTTTTTACACTTACGTTTAGCTCAACTTTTGAATATAAAGTATTGATCTTCCTTGTTCTTTGAAGGAGGTTCGAAGCTGAGATCAGTTTCATACTTAATACGTCCTCCTCAATAAGAAAACAGCTTCTATAATGAGCATACTGACCATTGCGAGCGAAACGTACACTTTCAATGCTCTATTGTTAAGTTTCGTTATCTTTTTAAAAGCTAATAAAATTCAAGAGTAGCTCGTACGAACTTACTGATTTATCAAAAGTAATAAGGCTTACCTTTATAGCACGATACCGCTTGTTAAGAAAAAAACCCTTCAGTGGAATCCGAGTCAGTTTCAGAAAAGTTGTGGTGAAAAATTGTAGAATCATTGTAGTTTATATACTCTAAGTAGCATTTTTTAGCACCGTTTTCTTCTAACAGTTTTACAGCATTTTTAAAATAAAGACTAATTTAAATTTTTAATTGTAAACATGTCAAACTTATAGAGTATGACTTTTGCGGGAACGGCTCAAATATGCACGAAAGGTTTTAATATGCACAAAGGGACATTTTTTCGAAAAGAAGATTTTGCACAAATTGACATGTTTCCACAGAGGGTTTCTTTTGAAAGAGCGGTAATTTTTCCACGAGAGTAAAAGTAAATAATTTAAAAAGATAAAAAAAATAACAAAAAACAGCAAAAGTAAAATAGTAAAAAAAAATTACCGACCGAAGGTAAGGGTTAGGGGTTACAGTGATAGTAAAATAAAATATATAAAACAAAAATAAACAAACTAAGTCTTTAAATAAAAACTTAATAAAAAATCGAATAAAAAAACAAAAAGAAAAAAAAATAACCGATCGAGGGAAAGGCTTAGGTTAGGGTAACAGTGATAGAAAAAAAAAGAAAACAAGACAATAAACTATTTTGAATTAAATTAAAAAAAGATACCGACCGAGGGTAAGGGGAAAAGTGATAAATTTTTTTAATAATAATTAAAGTTAATAAAAAAAATTATAATAAATTTTTTTTCAACTTGTACAAGAGTGTCTTCGTGCTAAAGTATCCATTCGTGCATATTATACTCCTGCCCGTCTTTTGCACCAAGATTTAGTATAAAAAAACTCAAAAAATTAATTTTCTTAATATACTTTTATTTCAACGCAAACTATACAATATTTTTTTACTATGTTTATGCGTGAATTATTCTGAATATATAAACCTAGTTTTTGTTAAAAACTACGGATAAATCTGTTTCAAGTAATAACAAATAAGCCAGTCTGTCTCCCGTATTAATAATTATCAAAGCTTTTTATTTATTTTTTAATTTAAAGTTTCACTGTACTTACCTCTAAGCTCGTATCTACGTTTAGATTTGTAGTTTATAGTACTTGTTTTGTCGAACCGACCACTACTTTCGGAGTTTTCATAGTAAAATTTTTTAATTTTATTTTTTTCGTCGTATTCTTCACTTATCGAACGACCCGAATAGTTTGTTTTTAAATTTGGAGCTTAAAATATTTTCAATCAAAATCTAGTTTGTGAACTTAATTTTTTTTTTCCTACTAAACTCTACCACTTTATATATTCTTAACTAAAATCATTCATATACTACAGATAAAGTTTTTTTTCATCAAATAGAAGTTAAAACTAACTAAAGAATTTGAAGACTATTAAAAAATTACTTTTTAACATTAAAAAAGGTTTAAGTTAACAACATTTTAATAACAGTACAGTTTTTTTGAATGTAAAGCAGTTTATAGAAATACTTTAAAAATGTTGCTACTAAACACAAGTTGAATTACACCAAATCATAAGTATAGTTCTTAACTAAAAGTAAAAATATCATCGTTTATTATGCTGAAAAAAGATAATTTAAGAATTAAACAAAAAAATCCTAGATTGACAAAATAAATTAGACAGCTTGATACCAAATAAACTATGTAAAACAAAAACTATAAAAAAACTTATGTTGTTTTTCACAAATAAAACATACCGTTGTCACTAGTTTCAAGGAAAAAGACTGAAAACGCATTGAATTGTTTTACATCTTTTATTCCAAACAACATTCCTTCCTTTTCATATTTTTCATCACATTTTAGCGCAAATACTAGCTCACTTGTTGTATAAAAAGTCAATAAGTAAAAGAAAAACTTCATGTTTTTGTATACTTACAAGTTACACTAATACTACTTTACTCTAAATTTTTTATTCAAACCAGTTTTTTTTAGTTTTATGTACAAAACAAACTCTAACTACTGTTTTTAATTTACCTTGTTAAAAATTTGACAATTTTTTTGTAGGTTTCTAATTTTTCTCTAAAAATCAATAGCTTTAGAACTTTTTAATATAACAAATTTTCTAATATAAAAGACGTAAACTAATTCACAAAAGTAAAACTGTTAAAATGTATTTTTTAAGCAATTTAAAAAGAAAATACACATAACTTGTCAATTAAACTCAATAGTTTATACAACCGACCAGACCAGACTTATACTAGAAAAAACTGTATTAATTGAACTAAGTTATAAAAAGCTAAAAAAGTGTAATATTGAAAAAATAAGAATACTATTTAAACCTTTTTTTCTAGATTTATCAGTAAAAAATATGTTTTCTAATAAGAAAGTTTATCCAAAATAGATTTTATTAGAAATACGTAAATAAGATAAAATGATAAGATTAAAGTTATTTTTGCGTATGCTCAACATTAGTAATGATAAAAAAAGAAACTGAAAGAAAAAAATTCCATCAGTAGATTAAAGTTCATAGTTAAAGTATGACTGAATAAAATTTATAGTGTTATAAGGAAAAATCAAATTAAATAAGCTTTACAAAACATCTAAACTTACCTTCTACTTTTTTAAGTCTTGTTTAAACACCCTCATTTTATTTCTAAACTTTGTTGCTTGTTGCGGGTTTAGTACTAAATATTTTTGTAAGAGTTTGTGTTTTTACAGCGAATTCTTATTTGTTTTAGCAAACTTTTATTGATTTTGATTTTTTTTAATGTTTTTACTTCTAAATTTAAACTACCCCTAAGTAAATTAAGCTTTCAGGTATAAATACCTTACTTTTATGTTATATCTTGTATTGGCTTAAACCCATTCTGTTAGCGAAAACAAATATTTCAAAGCTAAAATAATACCAAAAATAAACTAAAATAAAAATAAATCAGTTACAATAATAATCAACTTTAATTTAGCATTAATTTTATATTACATTTACTACGCATTACAATTCAAGTTTTGTAAAAAATATTAGAAACAACAAGTCAAAAATTTACACACGTTTAAAAGAATAAAAAGTTCTTATATAAGTCTAAACAATAAGACCACTATGGTACAAAAACCCAAAAAAAGTGTTTGAAAGAAAAAAGTTTAATATGTACTAAAAACGATCAGATTTGGGTATTTTTTAAACTTATTTTAACCTTACCTAAAAAATAGCTTAAACTCATAAAACAAAAATGCTTTTGTAGGACTGATTTATAAGATAAGGATGGTAAATATTTGTTAAAAGTTTTATTGTAAATAAAGTATACGTTGAGAATTTAAATTTAAAGCGCTTATTTTAACTTTATATTATTCTTCAACTTAAGTATAAACAACTAGTAATAAAACTCAAGATTTTATTACTCTAGTTAAACTGAAAACAATTCGCTTTTATAAAATAATTTAAACAGCCTTAAATATTTTTAATTCCAATAGAAATGCAAAAAAACAATTATTTTTAGTAATTTATTCAAAATTAAAAGTACGCCTGTATTGATTAAAATAATTCTAAAAAAAAAAGCTTTAAGAAAATGTCGTTAACTTGATAAATTTAAAACATACCTGTTTTTATTTTATGTTTTAAAAACATTAAAAAAATTATATTGCTAAATTTTTAATGTGAAAAATTTTATTTTTTCTTTAACTAATGGTTTTATTTAGTTTATGCTAGAGGCACTAGAAAAATTGGGACATTTTGGCTTTTTTTTTTTGAACAAAATATAAAAAAATATTAACTGTTTGCTAATATTTTTTAGCTGACAAACTCTTTGTTTAGTGTTTTACTATTTTATATAGTTATTATATGAATTTATAGACTTAATTATATTATTTAAAACATTTTTGCGATTTGCAAATTTTGTGTTTGTTTTTCAGTTTTGACGCTTTCACTTTTTGTAAATATTTGATATACTTAAAAAATATAAAACATTAAATCTAGAACCACTAAATTACTAGTCCTCATTTTTAATAGTTTTAAAATAAAGCAGATTTTTTTTAGTGTTTTTTTTACAAAATATGCTACTAAGTTTGCCTACTTTTTGGTTTTTTAATTTTATACCATTCCCAAAAACAAAGAGTTAGCACTTTTTATTTAAATTAAAAAAAAAATTATTGTAAAAAAAAATTAGACTTCATTGTTAAGAATTGACATGCAGTAACCGCAGTAGCAGTAAGCAACTAAGTAGGCATTTACCAAAAATTGAAACATTTGTAACTTTTCAACCAAGCTTGTGTTTTATTTTGTTCAATACTTTAAAGCTCAGTATATTATTAAGAAAAAATAGTTAATACTGCAACTCTGGTTAGAGTTCAGATTGTACAAGAGCAAAATTTAAAATATTAAACTATAAAGACATTTAATCTCCTGCCATTTATACTAGAAGTAGGGTATGAATGAACTTTGACGTTATTAAATTTGTATTTAATAACAGTTAAGTATTTCAGATCAAGCTATGAAAGATAATTAAATAAAAATTATATAAAAAAGAAGTTTTTTGTGGCAGGAGTTATTATTTTAGCCCTGGTAATGTAAGTAGTCGTAACAAAAAAGTACCTGTATAAATAACTTTTACAAAACTTATTAGTCGCTGAGTTGTAAAAAAATAAATTATAGGTAGACCATTGGTGATTCTGTGAAGTTTAAACTTTTTTTATATGTAATACAGCTGTTACACAGTTGTCACATATTAAGGCTAGTTTAAAATATTTAAAACCCACACTACCTCAGTTTAACTTGCATACTTAAAACTTTTTTGAGGGTTTTGATAAATCAGGCAGACTCCTGATTGTTTAAGGTTAATTTTGCAAATCTCTGGTTATTAATTAGGTATGAATTTTTCTTAAAAATTTGTTTTTCTTAAATATCATAAGTTTCTGTAATGTTCTTACACAAAATTGATTTTTGTTTCAAAATTGTCTTATTTTTTAAATACTAGTTAATTTTGTTATTATTTTACTCTCAGGTATCATTACATAAGCTTAATTAAGATTTTATTTTTATCCACTTTTTGTTTTAACTTGCTATTGTTGAATTTTCTGATAAATTCAGGTTATTTTTATGTAAATAAGTTAATGTTTGTTGTCCCTCAGTGGGTCCCACTTTTTTAGTTCTTTGCTGATTAAACATTTAGAATTTATAGATTAATCAATTATAAGTTTTAGTTTTATAATAATATGTACTAATATTGTATTTTGCTGTTTATAGTTGTAATTTAAAAGTAGTTGAAAGTATTTTGGAAATATTTTAAACAAGTTCAATTAAGCTCTGGAAACAATGCAATTTTTAATTATTATTTTTGTTAAAATTCAGAGCATAGTAGTTCATTTAAAAACTTTTATTCACAAATGAAGTTACTATGCTCTAAATTTCATGGCTATTGAAATCATTAGTTGTACTTAACAATTTTACCAGTTTAATTTTTTCATAGAGAACTTTAGTAAAATATCTTGCAATTTATGTGTGGCATATAAATTTAGTAAATGTGAATTTTAGATTACTGTTGAAAAACGCAGGCAGTTTGTAGTTTTTTTTCAAAATCAGACTAGTTCAAAACCTTCATGGCCTTCTTTTCTTAATTACTTTTAAATACCAACTTATTTCAATACCATCCATTATAATTGTTTTAAATATGAAAACTGAAGCATTATAATTTAGGCTCTTATTTGCTTATAAATTTGCTTGTTTTTTATTTTTTGTATTTAAATAAGTCTAAAGCTGCTCATTATGAAAACTAAAAAATTAAGACTGTTGTACATTAAACAAGATTTGTAAGCATTATTAATAATTTTATTTTAAACATAATATGCTAAAGTTTTTCGCAAATACTACTGGTTTAATAATAACTAAAAAAATTTAGACATAGCAGCTTTTAATTTTCACAAAAAGTTCAAGTTTCAGTATTCTTGCAGCTAAATGTATTTCCATAATGAACTTTAAAACCAGACTTAATACGTTACTTTGTCAGAAATACATTGTTTTGCTCATGATTTAAATAATTTAGTATGAAAATGTACAATTACAATATCTTTAAATTTTTTTTTAAGTTTTTTAAAGTTATATCACAACTATAAAAAAACAAATTGTTGAATATAATTACAAACTTGATTTTTTTTGAAAAAACATGAGGCTGTAAACTATACATGTTTTTTTAACTTAAAAATTGTTATGTTTTTGTTTTAGCATACTTAAAGTAAATCAAGCTCTGTAAGTTTGAATATCTTCTACCTAGCTTTTTAGATACTAATAAAAACATTAAAGACTTTTTATATTTTAAATTGTAATCAATTTACCACTAGTTTACTTCTTACCAAGTAGTCAACTGTTATAAAATCGCGTGAATATGCTTTTATTGCAACCTTAAGAAGTAAAATAAAATAAAGTTAATTGTTTTACTTTGATAAGCCATACCTATAAATTCAAACTAACAAGTTTAGATTTTAGAGTTTAGGTCTGTTAATAACATAAAAAAGTATGTAATAAGTTATAATACATATATGTGTAGAAGTTTTTTAAAAATAATTTAAAAAGCTTGAGTTTTTTTAACATTTTTTTAAAACTTTTTAATTAATACAATATCAATTATATAAAATTTTGATTTAGTAAATTAATTAATCCCAATAGTTTAAATTTTTAAATAAATTTTTTTTTAGACCAAAGAAGTAATAGAACAAAGTTTAGAAAATAGGTCTATTGGCCAAAAATAAAATTGTTTTAAAATTAGAGTAATTTAGAATCCCTGCATAAGTGTAAAATATTTAATTTTATATTAATATTATACTTTCTACTTCATAAGTTTTACTGCTAAATTAAAACTTTGTCTTTAGTTCAAACTCTCATTTTATTTAATTAAACATTTTTCGGCTTAAAGATATTTCAAGGGTGTTTTTATTATAACCTAGATAGTTAGGTTTGTACCTTATAGTATTTTTAATATTTAAATAAGTAAATTTTAAATTTTATTCTTGAAAAGACAGCTGTTATTGATTATACTTAAATATTTACAAACAAAGTTGTAATTTTAAAACATTTAAAACAGCATAATATATCATTAAACTCTTTTTTTTTAGAAATATTTCATCTATAATTTAGAAACAATATTTTTACTAAAAGCATCATGTATCTGGAAGTAAGGACTGAAGAACATAAAATGTATAAGCTGAATTATGAATCCGATACAACTGTAAGTTAACATTGATTTTAATAAATTGAACAATTAATTAATAAAAGTAAATTTTAAAACTAAAAAAAATATAAATTATTTTTAATTTTAGGTTCTGCAATTAAAGATAATGCTGAACGAAAAATGCCCAACTCTGGTCAAAGATAAATTGAAAATCATGTACACTGGTGATTATTTTATTAATATTTAATCGCAGTTTATTTTTTAGAAAACGTCTTAAACACAAAAATAAATCTGCAAATTAACCATTTTATTTACTACGAGGTTTCAGTGGAAAAAAATCCGACCTTTTCAAATAAAATTAAACGGTGAATTGCACTAATCAATTTTTGTTTATGTAGGAAAAGTAAGACTAACCTATTTATGAAAATTTCCTATAAAGTAATTTGATAAATAGTTTTTTAGTTTTAGACCTAATACTATTTTTGTTTTCTGAAAAGGTGTTCAGTTAGAAGATTCTGAAAAATGCGTTGATTTCATTGATAGCAAAAGTGATAAATTTGCAAGTGTAATGGTACTGGAGGTGTGAATGTTTTTTACTTAATGAACACTGAATTATGTTTTTATATTTAGTTAATAGTTATCAGTTATGTTTATTAAACGTAATTTTTACAGTTATAAGTTATAGTTTTGATTTAATTACAGCAATTTTGCTAATTTGTACAACCATGGCACACTATTTTAACTAGATAGTTTACAATTTTATGAAGTTTTGAATATTTATTTTAGAATGAGAAGCCAAAGAATACGGAAACCAGTTCAAGTTTTTATGCTAAAACATTGTTAGTTTTTCTCTAATTAATAAAAAAAGCATAGCTACTAAGTTTAATTAATTTTATTATTAAAATATTTATTAAATACAAATGTTTTTATTCATTTTCATTTAAAACTGCATATTATAAACATCATCTAAAATATTACAAAACTTTTAATACTTTACCTTTTTTTTGTGAAAATAATTAAAACTTTTGTAAGTTTTACTGAATTCTGTTATGCATTTTTTAAATTAAAGTAAATACTTGAGTTCTTAAATATAAGTGTTGCAAGGTTCTCCTTTCTAATTCTATAAGTTAGCTGTTAATAAACTAAGTGTCACTTACGTTTATTAGCAAAATGACGGCTAAAAGAGTATTAAGTTTGTGGTTGAAATCGAAATGCAGTGTTGTATAATAACGAAGCTTGTTTTTTTTTTAATTTAGTTTACTCCAGAAGTTTACTTAACAGGAACACAAGAGTTGGCCAAACAAATTCCAATAAGTGGTCGAAAGTGGAGCAGCTCCTTGTTAGAAGGTTGGGAGGTCTTTCAAGCAGACCAAAAATAATTACAAACGAAACCATCAGAGTGACACCAACACCTTCTACTTATGAAGTGAAGGATAATCCTCTTAGAAGGTCAGGAGGTGTTTCATTCAGACCTAAACCTGTTATAGTGATACCAAATCATTCTACTTATGGTTGTTCAAGAAAACCAAGAGAAAATTTAAACGGAGAAACAATTACAAATTTCGACGAGGGCGATCAAGAAGCAGATGATGATTTCAAAGGGGTCGAAGTCGAACACGACGAAAAGAAGATTGACGACGACTGTCCTATTTGTTTGGTGCCATTGAAAGAGGGGGGACCAATAAAAGGTTCGGGCGTTTGCGAGCACATTTTTCATTCAAAGTGCATCAAAGACGCTTTGAAACAGAGTCACAAGTGCCCTGTATGCCGTGCCGTCATCAAAAAGAAATTAGGTCCGTGTCCCGACGGCCACATGTACGTTAAAACCATGAAAAATGTGAAATGTCCCGGTTACCCCGGCTGTGGGACCATCCATATTGAATATGAGCTCTTAAATGGGGTTCAAGGGCCGCAGCACCAAAACCCCGGGGTATCGTACTTCGGAGATTACAGGAAAGCGTACCTTCCCGACAACGACGCAGGTAGGAGGGTTTTACAATTGTTCAAGAAAGCTTGGAAGATGAAGTTGACTTTCACGGTGGGAAGAAGTTTAAGCTCTGGAGCTGACAACGTGATCACTTGGAACGACATTCATCACAAAACTTATCTTCAAGCAGGTCCCTACGGATATCCTGACGCGACTTACCTTGAGCGTGTCAGTGACGACCTACAAGCTCTCGGTGTGAAATTGGATTAATAACTTAGTTTAAGAAAACCTGTCTAGTCTTAGTTTTTTTCGTCAATTTAAGTTACTTCTTAGATCGTTACGTTAAATAGAAGTTTTTTGTGAATTTCTATTTTGTTTTCTTTTTTTATTTTTATTTCTTAATTTTATAAATCCATTTTTAAAACTGTCTGTTTTAATTTAAATTAGAGTAAGTTATAAAAGCGGGGATTACTTTTACAGTCTCATGGTTTATTGTTTTGCTATATGCATGGAAATATGCAAAGATCTGCATTTATTAACAGGCTAGAAAACTTGAAATGTAACAAATTTTAGATTACTATATAATAACAATAGTAATTAAGATAATATAATAAAATAAATGTATTACCTGTAATATTTCTTTTAACACTTAAAAATTAAATTATGTTAAGGATTCAGTACTTAACACTGTTAAAACACAACAAAAATTTATTAAAACGTATGAAAGCCTCAACTATCAGTTTTAAGTTAGTTGGTACATAAGTTTATATTAATGAAAACTATTAGATAGTAAAGTATTTTTACAGCTCCCATAACTAATTACCATTAAGCTGCAGAAAAAACAGCCCTGTGTTGTGAGTTAAGTTTTTGATAAGGTTACACATAGGTCCTTAAACTCAGTAATACATAGTAGACTCCCAAAATCTAAAAGTTTATATTTACATTAACAGCTTTTATGATAACTAGTATTCAATTTTCAATAAACGATAACAGGAAATATTTTTATTGTTAAGGAGCAAAATAACATTAAAAAACTTATGTAGCACATCTGATTTCTGTTACTTATTCAACTATGTGTACCTTATTTGAATTTAATCAAGTTCTAGCGTTCAGTTCTTGTTGTAAATTTTATATTCAACATAAAGGCATAGAGGGTTTTGCTCTTTTTTTTTTAGTGTTAATCTTTTTTTTAAAGATAATAAACTTAGCTAACTGTTTCTTAAAGTGAAAATTAGTTTTTATTATATATAAATAAGAACAGAACACTTAACAAAAAAAGTAAAAGACAAAATATATGCATTCATCACCAAAAATATTTTTTCTATCAAAATTAAAACCAACTATATATTAAATCTAAGTGAAATTAAGCCACGCTTTAAAACGTTTAAAACATTTTTCTGATATAGTTTAAAACATTTTTCTAAAACACTTTAAAACAGTTTTCTGATACAACCTTTCCAAACTTTTTAAAATGAATAAATTCTTAAACTAACAAGATCAGTGTATATTTTCAAACTAAACTTACTGTACAGTAAACTTCATTATTACTACGTCATAATAATTTCTGTTTATTGATGAGTATATGAAGTTATAAATCTCATATACAAAACCGTCGTATAAACCTATTGTTTTTTATGTAATCAAATAAAAATATATTATATATTTTTAACAGTATAAAAAGCATCAGTCTTAAACTCTACTCCTTTCAATAATAAACGTTTTCTGCAGAAAAGTGAATGTGTTACTTGTGTAATATAAGGGACTAAGTCTAAAAGTCATTGCATAAAAAGAGTATTTCATCACAAGTCTGTGTTCTCCTTTTTTCTAGCCATGTTTCTCAAATTTTCTAGGTTAAATCTTAACTTGAGGGCATATGAGGGGGTCCAACTTGATTACAAGTCAATATTATTTTGTAGAGTTTTATCTGAGCTATCAGAAATTTTAACCACTTTTAAAAAATTTAAAGTAGCTTTTGAGATATAAATTATCAAAGTTGGTGTAAGTACTCAATAGATTCCTAATGGAAGGCATGAACAAAAAAAAAACTATTTCAATAAAAATCTATCTTCTACCACACTTTTTAATTAATCTTCTTCAAATTTTCACAGAAAGTCACTAAAATTTGAATATATAAAATGCAGAAATTAAAAAAAAAAATTAATATCTTTTTTTTTATAATTAGTTTAAAACTTCAACATTAAAAGTATTTTAAATTATAAAAGGAGCATTTCCAAAAAGTTTGAGGTCCTTAGCTCAAAAATGAAGGAGAAGATAATTTTTAGTGATTTTTAACATTTAAAAAAAAAAAATAACTTTGAAAAGTTTGCTGGAAACTTTTTACATAAATTAAAATCTTAAAAGTAAGGAACAAATTTTTAAATTCTATAAAAACTGGCTGTTGAAAATAAAATGTTTGAACTTCCTGTGCCCAAAACAATAAACAATCCTGTTGTAATAATTGAAAAAATTTGAGTATAACTTTTTTTTTCAAAAGATTTTTGTAGATTTTTTTTATGTTTTGTCATAAGTTGTTATTATTGTTTTTCAAAATCGTTACAATCTATATTATCAATATATATTACAATTATCTTATAATGCAAGGAACATATCCTGAAAATTTAAGGTCAATAATTCTAAATACTTTTATAAGTGGATTTATAAATACTCAGTACAGCTTAAGGTAACTCAGATCCAACTCACTTAAATATTTTTGTAACCCTGATCTTAGTACAGGTTGCAAAAGAGTAAAAAAAATAAAATAGCAATACAAGTAATTTTAATCTATTGCAAAATACCTTTTTAAAACTAAGATTAACTTACTTTGAATAGGTGTCAAGAAAAAGATATTTAGATAAACCAGAATTTTTTTTTCAAAAACGTATGGAAGCGCTGACTATTGAAAGAAATTTTCTATCTTAAGTTTAGTTTGTTCTTTGATAAGAATAAAAACTTGTGCATTATTAAAAAGAAAGAAGAAATTTTCTAAATCCCAATTGCTTTATTACATTACTAAGAAGTGGATTTATAACTTTCATCAAAATATAAATTTTCATAACTATGCAGTATGTTTGTCAAAATTATGGTCTTAGCTACATTTGTTTTTATTTTCAAAAATTTGTATCAATTATTATAAAGATTGACATAAACTAGGAAATAAGTTTCAAATATGTCTTCAATACTATGTAACTAAATTTCATAACTGTATGTGCGTGCAGTAAATACTTTATTAAAAATAAGTTCTTAGTATTTGAACATTTATAATTATAAAAAAGTTTTTTGGTATATGTGTAGTATTAGGTTTTGATCTTGCAAAGTTCAACTCACAGAGTTTTTAAAGCCGTCATTAGGACCCCTAAATAATCAGATCAATCAATGTATGTAATGACATAAGATTGGCTCCCACATTTTTCTTACAAAAATTTACACTGGTTTTTATTTTAAAGCTAAGAGTGTTTACTATAAGATACTTTTTATTGAACAAAGAAAAACCAACTTACTTTTGAGGTTCAGGTATAACAAATTTTGTAAAAAAAATCCGATACAACCATATGGATTCAAAAATTTTAAAGCCCATTTCCTTCAAATTTTGAAAATTTTACTAAAATCCTACCTTCATTTGAAAACCAATTTAATTCAAATTTTTAGGAAATATACTTTTCAACATTACAAACAAATTGTTGGAAGGAGATTGAAAACAAAATCATTAAATAAAATAACGCCAAAATTAAAAAAAAAATTTTTTGTATTAAAAGGTTTATACATAAATTAAAAAATATGTTGTCTACAATTGTTTAAAAGTTTAAATTTTCTGAAGCAATAGCTCAAAAACTGAGGGAGAAGATAGATTTTTAGTGAATTAGTCTATTTTGCCCTTTTAAGTTGCGCCTCTCATAATGAACTTATTAAACACTCTTATTAGACTTTGATTGCTTATATCTCAAAAGTTACTTTAAAATTTAAGAAGCAATTACAATAAAGTGTTTGAATTAATCATTAAAATATTTTATTAAAATAAGTTGAACTTTCTAAACCAGAATTTCCTAAACTTTTTTCAAAGGCCCCTTTAAAGAAATTAAAAAGCTATGGCTCCCTCCAAGAAGATTACTCAAAAAACTATTATTAAAAACACCTGAGACTTTTTTTTGCTCTTTATCAGCAACTCCCGAATATCTAGTGTGAGTTTCAAAACTACCATTGAAAAATCACCTAAGACCTTTTTTTGCTCTTCATCTGCAACTACAGAATATCTAGTTTAAGTTTCAAATTATTACCTCATGGCCCCCTGTGTCTCCTTTACTGCTCATGGCCCCTTGAATATCTGTCTTAGCCCACTTTGGGAAACCCTGCTCTAAACACTTCTATCTTAGTTTGTTTTGAAAGGACTTAACTTGAAATTTTATTTTGCTTTCTAAATGTTAGAAATGAACACTAACTTATTTTCTTTCATTTTAAAGAGAATAAATACAGTACACATATCACTAATACTACTAGAAGCACATCAATGTGCATTGATTTTTTTAATAATAAACTCTTATTCCTATATTTCAATAGAAAATGAATACATTATACCTATCATAAAAGTTACTGGTTTTGTTTATTTTACGTTTTATTAATAAGTGTTAAAAGTAAATAATTAGTGTTTTTATTTTGTTTCAACAGAAAATGAACATATTATACATATCATTATTGCTACTACTTGCACATCAATGTGCTGCAGACACTCCGGCTAACTGCACACTTGATGATTTGGACGGTTTGTGGAACTTTCACTTCACCAAGGGTGGCGGCAACAGAGACATTGATTGCAGCAAAGAAAGTTGTTTTTTTTTAATTTTAAATAAAAATATACATGCTTCTAACAATTTTGTGTAATTTTATAGCAATACTTAAAAAAAAGTATATATAAAGTGTTCAATGTTTTTTATTTTTTTCATTTTAAATTATTTTAAATTAAAAATGGTCGAAGTATTTATTTAAAAGTACATTTAATAGTTGTTTTTTACCTTTAATGTAATTTTGAATGTTTATAAAATATTAGTATCAAAAATAATTATAAAGACTTTAAAATACTTACCTCTTTATAAAAATTGGGATATAAGTAATTAAAAAAAAACTTCATCTTGTTTTTTATAGTTTTAACTAAGCTATAAGTAAGGTGCTTTTTTCAGCTTTTTAATATTCCAACTACTTTTTTAGATACATTTAATTGAGTTGATAGAGTAAAATAGCTTAATTATTGGATGAGAAATCTAACACATTGAATAAATAAAAACAATTTTAATTGTATTTCGTTCTACTAGGGTTGCCACATACTTAGGATTACTCTAAATGTTTATTTATTATTTAACTAAGTCAGTGTAGTTTTATGATTTTTAAAAAATCTCAGGTCAGTTTTTCTATAGATTTAGAATGAGATTTAATTGATTTAGTTGCAATATTTTGTTATCCTATAATTAGTTTTGTTGAAGAACTTGGTTTTATTAAAATTAAAAATTAAAAAAAAGTTGAACAAAATTAGAACAGTTTCTTTGACTCAAAATGTGGCAAGCCTATCCTACGTAAACACCTCAATTTTTTAGGAAATGTTTAATGCAATATTTCTATGACTGAAAAACCAAATACTTTTTTGTTTATTTTTGAAAAAAAAATTGAGTCAAAAGTTTCAAAACTCTTTGGGAAATACTTCTTTAAATACTTCAAGTAACATTTTCTAAAAAAATAAGGCCATAGGGGGAATAAGCCATGATTTTTACAAGTTGATCTTATTTTTTAGAGTTTTTACTAAGCTTCAAGTCGCTTTTTACTGTTTTAAAAAAATTGATTTATTTTTTGTGATATGATAGGTCAAAGTTGGGCCGCATAAAAGGTTCATTTGGGAAGGGAAAACTAAAACAGGGAAAAAAGACTACTTATTTGAAATCTATCCCTCTTACATTTTTCAAGTAATTTTCTTAAAACTTTTACATTCTAATCTTTATACAATAACAAAAAAATATTACTTTGGACTTTAGAAAATTTAAGTAAAAATACTTTTTTTATTGAAAAAAAAGACTTTTTTTTAAATTTTTGTCATAAAATTATTAAAATTCATCAGTAATTTTTTTTTTCTTGTATTCTAAGGAACATTTGCTGAAAATTTGAATAAGATTGCTTGAAAAATAAAGGAGATATATTTTTAAAGATTTTTAAAATTTCTGAAAAAATTTTACAAAAAATTAAATATCTCGAAAGTTAAATAATATATATCAATTCTATAAAAAACTAGCTTATAGATTTTACGTAAAGCTTTCATATAAAAGCGACCCTCACCTATGGCCTTAAGGTTATTATTATGAAAAACGTAGAAACAGATATATTTTTAGTGATTTTTGAAATTTCTGAGAAAATTGGCTCCAAAAATTTGCCTGCTATACATTTGTATCATAGATTTTTTACAAAAAATTAAATATCTCAAAAGTTAAATAATATTTTTTAATTCCTAAAATCTAGCTTGTAGTTTTTACTTAAAGCTTTCATATAAAAGTCAAAGTTAGTTTTTGTTAAAAAAGTGTTGGACCCTCCACCTATGGCCTTAAGGGGTTTATTATGAAAAACGTAGGAAGAGATATATTTTTAGTGATTTTTATTTATTCACTGTTTAAGTTTTCTCCTCCCATTAGTAACCTGTTGTACTCTCTGACTTATTATCCATATAAAATAATAGTTTGAATACTCAAATACTTTTAAAAGCAACTTGTAACTTATTTAAAAATTTCAAAATACATTGAATTAGTAAAAAAGTAGTTAATCTCCCTATGCCTTATTTGTGGTGGGTTTAGTTTTATACAATAAAAACCAAGTCATATAAAAACTAGTTTTATTAAGTATAAACTAAATACAATATATGAAATTGTAAAACTTATGTTAAATAATTTTTATATCTGAATTAGAGGCTGGAACTCTAAATTTTAGGTAAAAACTATACTTCAGACTAATTTTTAATATGTAGTAACATGTATATAACTCATATATTGTTAGTTTTGTTATAACAATTGTAATCCTTTTAATTTATGTAAACCTTTTCAAAAAAAAAAAAACTTTAACAGTTTTTTACTGCAAATAATTTAGTTTCATACATTACTTTTGCTGAAAAATATTGTTGTTTTTTAAAGTAATCAAATAAATTATATTCAGCTTACTATTAATAATAACTAGTAACACTATACAGCTTACTAGTAATACTTAATGATCAACTTACATTTGTTTTATTGCACAGTATGAGTATTTTACATTATATTCACTGATATCACATATTCTTTACATTTTTAAGCAAGTATTCTAATTGTTATAATCCTTTGCAGCTGAAATAGTCAAAACTCTTCAATTTAATTTTCATGGAAGAAATAAAGTGACAAAAATGTTAGACGGGGAACAAGGGCATTTCAACTTAATCTACAATCAAGTTTGACATTACAATTATGTTATGTTATCGTCTAAACATAATTATGTTTGCTTTTGAAAATTGCATTGGTTTAAAATTTTTACATGCCACAATAACAATGCTTAAAAGTAAACTTAATATATAATAATAATATACAGTATGCTGGTTTTTCAGCCATTATAAAATTATGTAACAAAAACTGTTCACAGTTTTTCTTTTTTTTTAGTTTGTATTTTTATGTAAATTTGTTAAATGAAATTTCGGTTATATAGTGTTCAAAGAAAGTATTTTAAACACTGATGTACCATATAATGTAAAAAAAAATACAACTCTACTGGATTCAAACTTTTAAATATATTGAAAACCAAGTTTAAGTTTTCTTAATTTCTCAAGAGTTCAAAAAACAAAGTTTAAATACAGAGTTTTTAACTATATTGAAATACTGATTTTTCAAAAAATTTATAACTCAAATAAAATGATTAACTTGCAAAGAAAATTAAATGTACAAAAATTTCCTAGAACTAGAAGGATTGAAATTAGAAAAAAAAACAAGTTTTGTAACTTTAAGGAGTTTAAATGATCCTAGACTACTTTTAATTAAAAAGAAAAAACAGTTAAAGTAAAACTGTTTGAAAGATCAATCTTTTCCTTATCTTACGTAACTATTAAATAAGACATTAAAAAAAATGGAATTTTAACTTTGTTTGGATATTCTTTCAAGCAGAGTTTTTTATTTAAAATAATCGAAAAAAGTTTGTTATTGGGGTAATTTAGAATAAATTTTGTAAGAAAAAATTTAAACTTCAACAGGCATTTGAAGTGTTGTTGGGCAACAGAAAGATGTTTATACTTAAAAATAGGATAAATTAAAAAAAAAGTGTTAAGTTAGCAAATTTAGCAAATGATATTCAGGGTTAAAATGCCAATCTTTTACTCAAGGTCATTCCTTAATTTAAAAATTACAAAGTCAGTGTAACTTTTACCGGGATTTAAGTCTTTCTAGGGCACAATGAAATGTTTGGTTACTTCAAGTACACTCTAAAAATAAAAACATAAAAATGTAAATAAAAAAATATAGAAAAGCTAAATAATAAACTTGTTAAGGCCATAGGGGGGGTAGACCATGTTTTTTACAAGTTGATCTTATTTTATAGAGTTTTTACTAAGCTTCAAGATGCTTTTTACCGTTTTTAAAAATTCGAATTAGTTTTTGAGATATGACCGGCCAAAGTCGGGCCGCATAACAGGTTCCTTATGGGGAAGGAAAACTAAAACGGCGAAAAAAGACTAATGCATTCAAAATCTATCTCCTCCTTCATTTTTTAAGCAATCTTCTTCAAACTTTCACAGTCTATTCTTTATACAATAACAAAAAAACGTTATTTGTGACTTTAAAAAATTTCAAGTAAAAATACCTTTATTTTGTAAAAAAAATTTTTTTTGATGAAAATTCACTTTTTTTTTAATTTTTGTCATAAAATTACAAAAAAAAGGTATTTTTACTTAAAAAAGGTATTTTATTTAAAAGTTTGAAGAAGATTGCTTAAAAAATGAAGGAGGAGATAGATTTTGAATGCATTAGTCTTTTTTCGCCGTTTTAGTTTTCCTTCCCCATAAGGAACCTGTTATGCGGCCCGACTTTGGCCGGTCATATCTCAAAAACTAATTCGAATTTTTAAAAACGGTAAAAAGCATCTTGAAGCTTAGTAAAAACTCTATAAAATAAGATCAACTTGTAAAAAACATGGTCTACCCCCCCCCCCCCCCTATGGCCTTAATCTCCACAGGTATTAAACAACAAATTGAAAACATTTTATTTTAGGGATTCGAAGTCCTGTTAGGTCACCGCAGAATGTTTGCCTTCTTCAAATACACTCTCCCCCTCAACTCGACCAAATTCGATTGTGACGTCACTATGGCAGGTTGGGCTCACGACGACAACAGCCGTGACTGGTCGTGTTTCTACGGGGAGAAGGTTGCCAAGCAACAGGGTGACAAGTTGAGGTTCGAACCAGGGGAGAGTTTTGTGAATAAGAGGAATGTGGAGCTCATGAGCGTTAAAAATTTGTTAGTATTATTTATTGTTTAAAACTTATTTAATATTTATTTATAATATCTTTGTTTGGATGTTTGTTTGTACTTTATACATGTTAGTTTTATTTTTTATTTAAAACTTATTTAATAATTATAATATCTTTGTTTGTTTGTACTTTATACATGTTAATTTTATATATTTTTATAAGAAAAATTTACATAATTTTTTAAGTATTGAAAAAGATTAAAGTGTTTGCAATTTTAAAAATTGTTAAGTTTATATATGGTAATGACATTTGGTTGATGGTTTAAGGGTAAATAATTTTGTAACTTTATATAAATCATTTTTAAGGTTTTTTAATAAAGGACTTATTTTGTTTATTTGTATCTTATATTTACAGTTAAAGATTTAGTGAATAGTTAAACCTGCTAGCAGAGAACATTTTTTAGTTTTGCATATATAAATTTGTTTGTTGTTTAATGGCATAACCGTTTTTTTTCTCACCATTTACCTTAAGCTTATTACCATTCATCAAAACTAAAATTAGTTGTGTTAATCAATTAAGTTTTTTAGGGATCAAAGTTTGATAGTTTCATAGGTTTCTCATGGCAAGCACAAACTAAAATGACTAAATCTTTCACTAGAAATTTATCTCCTATTACAACTTTTTTTGAGCAATCGTAAAAAAAAGCTTCTCAGTCTAGCTTTTATAAAGTCATAAAAATATTAAAACATTTATGAAAATTTCTAAACTTTATTTTGTTAAAATAAAGAAAAAAAACTGTCATTTTTGGTCATAATAAATTAATCTATTTTTCAATGTGTTAATAGGTTTTACAATTTATTTCAAGTAACATCCTTGGAATCTAAAAGTTGTATCTGTAAATTCTAAACATTTATAACTCATCTGTTGTGCGTAGCTGCCACAATAGCCCTAAACATTATTACAATTGTTACAATTTTGTGTAATAAATTTTTAAATTAAACACAACCTTGCTGTCCTATTGTAATTTAAGGGGCTTTGTTTTAGAGTTTTCTTGGTATTCATTTGAAACTTTATTATTGGATTGTTAAAGTTTTTTACATGTTCAATAGGGTGCATCTGTTGCCCCTCAAAAATTAAAATTTGGTAGTAGAGCTTAGTCTAACTTTTTGTACGTGGCAAATCACATAAATAAATGACGCAAAAAAATTTTGCTTCCTAACTTTTACCTTGTCACACTATTTACATTTTTCTTTAAAAACAACCTATATGTAAATTGTATCGGACCTTAAAATTTCGACCTTCGAGTTTTTGGCTGAAACTTTACTTACATGTAGCAATCATCACAAAACACATTCTACGCGGTTTCAGACAATTTAAAGAAAGTTTCATTGAGGTATTTTTAGATTTTCTGTATTTTTTTTATTTTTTTTTGTTGTTTTTAAGTTTTTTTGAAAAAAACAACAAATACCTCAATGAAACTTTCTTTAAATTGTCTGAAACCGCGTAGAATGTGTTTTTGTGATGATTGCTACATGTAAGTAAAATTTCAGCCAAAAACTCGAACGTCGAAATTTTAAGGTCCGATACAATTTACATAGGGGTTGTTTTTAAAGAAAAATGTAAATAGTGTGACGGTGGTAAAAGCTAGGTAGTTATTTTTTTTTGTTTTGTCTGTTTATGTGATTTCCCACCTACAAAAAACGGACTAAGCAAAATTCCAATGTTGGGGCAACAGATGCACCCAAATATTCAGCTTTATCAATTATTACTCACAATAATTTTTATACTCAGAATGCGATTAATTACCACCCTATAGAAAGGCTAGTAATAAAAAATATAAGCTTGAATATCAAATTAATTATATTTAGAAAACTGTACCTATCCAATATTCTGACAATAAGTTCTAATTTACTCTCTATACAGAATGAAAGAGATCAATTACCACCCTAGTGAGTGGTTGGTTAGTGAAATAAACAGCCAGCAATCTTCATGGAAGGCCACCGAATACAAGCAGTTTGAACAACTCAGTTACTATCAGGTCCTTAAAAGGAGCGGTTACGGTAATGGAGAGCTGAAAAGGTGAAATATTTGTTACTTTATTTTATTTTTATATAAATGATAAACAAATGAGCTTGTTATTGACTAAAGTAATGGAAATTTAAAAGGTTATTATAAAAAATACAAACTGTGGTTTGTTTTGTGAACATTATTTTTTGATTACAAAATTAACAATTATGTTTTCTATTGGCAAAACTAGTTAATTTTCCTTAAAGACTAAATTTAATAGTTTTATTTAATAACACATTTATTTTTAATAAGCTTGTTAATATGAAATATAATATTTTGTGAAACAGATAATCTCAAGCTGTCAAACATTATATGATGCTAATTTACATTTCATCACAAACGTTTACAGCTTTAAACTTTTACAATGTATAACAGATTACAGCCTCATTTGAAGTTGTCCGAGGAAGACAAATCTTTGAAAGATCTTCCGAGATCTCTGGATTGGAGAAACGTCGGTGGTGTTAATTACCTGTCACCAGTTAGAAATCAGGTATAAAATTAATGTATAAACTATTTGTGTTAGTAAGAGTATATGATTTTATCATTGGTGGAATTAACTATCTGTCTCAAGTCAGAAGTTTGGTAAAAATTAAAATGTTATGCTATATTGTATGTTTAAGGATCGCTATACACTCAGGCTAATCAAGATAACTAAGGGTTTTTAGTTTAGAGTTAAATTTTAATGTTAACAATAGATTTATTAAATATAAAACTTTTAAATCAACTGATCCAAGTCCACTGTAAATCTAAAAACTTGCTATTTAAAATACCTTTTCTGTAGTTTTTATTTTGAAGTACATAGTTATAAAATTTTAAGTTCTAAAATTTTTTGTTGTTAAATTTAGAGCAATTTTTTTCATTTGTTACTAAGTAATGTGGAAAAGATGAAACTATAACAGTAACAATAAATATTTCTTAAACTTATTTAGCTGATAAGATAATATTAACAATTAAATTTAACTCCTTTTTTATAAGGAACTTTTCCAAGTCATTTACAGCTTTTTTATCGTAAACAATTCAGGTTATTTAAAAAGTGTAAAAACGTACGAAATATATAAATTAAAACTAAGTTGTTAGAATGTTGTTAAGCTTTTGGTAGATACCAATTTTGGTAAAAATAAGTTTAGTTTTAATCTTCAACAAACAAAAATTTTCAAAAAGAATAACATTTTGAAATATTACTTAATTGTTTTACTTGAAATGAAACTGTGGTTCATTATACATTTTTGATCTTTATTGGTTTACTTTTCATGTAAATTTGTAAAAAAAACTCGGTAAAAAGTTGCTATAAA
This sequence comes from Thalia democratica, assembly GCF_965202585.1. NCBI lineage: Eukaryota > Metazoa > Chordata > Thaliacea > Salpida > Salpidae > Thalia > Thalia democratica. The sequence goes on along the minus strand of NW_028140321.1, from coordinate 1,272 downwards.
ACTTTGGCTGTTTGATTTTAGATTCAATGCTAATTTAGCAAAGAAAGTAAAGTTTTATCTACATTTATTTTCTTTACTAACAGTAAAATAAATCTATGCTTTCTTGTATTAGTACTTGATAATTATTTGTTATTTTGATTTTATATATATTAAACTCCTTTAAAATAAAAAGCTGCATAATACCTCACTTGATGTTTTAGGTTACATTTAATGCTAAATGACCAAAAAACAGAACTATTTAAATTTTTTGAATTTTTTCCACCAAGTCCGTAACTACCAGGAAAATTCTAACGAACATAATAAAGTTTCTATGTTTCGGTAAACTTTACTATTTTTTGAAAGAAATAAGTTTAGATATAATACAAAATTTAACAAAAATAAATTTACAAAAGTATCTTAATTACAGGGAAATTGCGGTTCATGCTACGCTTTTGCCTCAATGGGAATGTTAGAAGCCCGGATGAGAATTGCAACAAACAACACACAAACACCTGTTTACAGTCCACAATATATTGTTTCCTGCAGTAGATACGCACAAGGTTGATTTATTTTTGTATATTAACACACAAACACCATTATATTCTCCACAATACATAGTTTCCTGTAGTAGATACGCACAAGGTGAATTTATTTTTGTATATTAATACACAAGCACCATTATATTCTCCTCAATACATTGTTTCCTGCAGTAGATACGCACAAGGTTGGTTTGTTTTTGTATATTAACACACAAACACCATTATATTCTCCACAATACATAGTTTCCTGTAGTAGATACGCACAAGGTTGGTTTGTTTTTGTATATTAACACACAAACACCATTATATTCTCCACAATACATAGTTTCCTGTAGTAGATACGCACAAGGTTGGTTTGTTTTTGCATATTAACACACAAACACCATTATATTCTCCACAATATATAGTTTCCTGCAGTAGATACGCTCAAGGTGAATTTATTTTTGTATATTAACACACAAACACCATTATATTCTCCACAATATATAGTTTCCTGCAGTAGATACGCACAAGGTGAATTTATTTTTGTATATTAACACACAAACACCATTATATTCTCCACAATATATAGTTTCCTGCAGTAGATACGCACAAGGTTGGTTTATTTTTTGTATATTAACAAACAAACATCATTATATTCTCCACAATATATAGTTTCCTGCAGTAGATACGCTCAAGGTGAGTTTATTTTTGTATATTAACACACAGACACCATTATATTCTCCACAATACATAGTTTCCTGCAGTAGATACG